>NC_064627.1:903879785-904182815 GCF_023864275.1 Schistocerca cancellata | reverse complement strand
GCTGAAAGCTGTCAAAAGCGGTGTCCTGTGTCAGGTATTTCCTTAAATTGACTCGTCTGTGGGAGTGTGTTAGTAGCAAAGAATAAATGTTTTAAAACTTCATACATGATGTATTATTTCACGTACCTCAGTGTTGATGTCGTACAATGATAGTTTTGTGTAGTTATTGACAGCCTTAGAAGAGCCAGTCCTGACATAACTCTAACATCTGGTGAGCAAGATGTATGAGACAGGCGAAATACCCTCAGACTTCAAGAAGAATATAATAATTCCTATCCCAAAGAAAGCAGGTGTTGACAGATGTGAAAATTACCGAACTATCAGTTTAATAAGTCACAGCTGCAAAATACTAACACGAATTCTTTACAGACGAATGGAAAAACTGGTAGAAGCCGACCGCGGTGATATCGGTTTGGATTCCGCAGAAATGTTGGAACACATGAGGCAATGCTGACCCTACAACTTATCTTAGAAAATAGATTAAGGAAAGGCAAACCTACATTTCTAGCATTTTTAGACTTACAGAAAGCTTTTGACAATGTTGACCGGAATATTCTATTTCAAATTCTAATGGTGGCTGGGTTAAAATACAGGGAGCGAAAGGCTAATTACAATTTGTACAGAAACCAGATGGCAGTTATAAGAGTCGAGGGGCATGAAAGGGAAGCAGCGGTTAGGAAGGGGGTGAGACAGGGTTGTAGCCTGTCCCCGATGTTATTCAATCTGTATTTTGAGCAAGCAGTAAAGGAAACATATAAATATTTGGAGTAGGTATTAAAGTCCATGGAGAAGAAATAAAAACGTTGAGGTTCGCCGACGACATTGTTATTCTGTCAGAGACAGCAAAGGACTTGGAAGAGCTGTTGAACAGAATGGACAATGTCTTGAAAGGAGGATATAAGATGAACATAAACAAAAGCAAACCGAGGATAATGGATTGTAGTTGAATTAAGTCGGGTGATGCTGAGGGAATTTGATTAGGAAATGAGACACTTAAAGTAGTAAAGGAGTTTTGCTATTTGGGGAGCAAAATAACTGATGATGGTCGAAGTAGAGAGGATATAAAATGTAGATTGGCAATGGCAAGGAAAGCGTTTCTGAAGAAGAGAAATTTGTTAACATCGAGTATAGATTTAAGTGTCAGGAAGTCGTTTCTGAAAATATTTGTATGGAGTGTAGCCATGTATGGAAGTGAAACATGGACGATAAATAGTTTGGACAAGAAGAGATTAGAAGCTTTCTAAATGTGGTGTTACAGAAGAATGCTGAAGATTAGATGGGTAGATCACATAACTAATAAGGAGTTATTGAATAGAATTGGGGAGAAGAGGAATTTGTGGCACAACTTGACAAGAAGAAGGGACCGGTTGGTAGGACATGTTCTGAGGCATCAAGGGATCACAAAGTTAGCATTGAAGGGCAGCGCGGAGGGTAAAAATCGCACAGGGAGACCAAGAGTTGAATACACTAAGCAGATTCAGAAGGATGTAGGTTGCAGTAAGTACTGGGAGATGAAGAAGTTTGTACAGTATACAGTAGCATGGAGAGCTGCAACAAACCAGTCTGAGGACTGAAGACAACAACAACAACGACAGTTACATTCGGCGGCATATGTGGATACTATCAGTTGGGAACAGAGTTAGCAGCAAATAAATAAAACAAATTTAAACGTATGCGGCAGTTACTCATGCATGTCAGTTTTTATGAAGTTATATCCTTCATCTATATGTCGTACAATGACAATAATTTTGTAGGCACATTCAGTGGCAATTGTGGATACTGTCTGCATAATCAATTGCAAATTGAGATAGCAGAAAAGAAGACATAAATGTAAACATCAACCACTAGTGGACAGTTTTTCACGTATCTCCATGTTTACGACGTCATTTCTCCTGAACTGGTATCATGATAAATTTTTATAGGCGCGTTACTAACTGCAAGATTTCTTCCAGATACAATTACCACCACAGAAGTTGTAGGTTTAAACGTCATGCATGATGAAGTCATATCGTCCGAATTCTGATAGGCTGATTTTACCCCACACAGCGATTGTAGCCTGACAGTAAGTCATATGTGTACAAAGTTTGGTTGAATTCATTCCAACGATTTACAACGAGATGTGGAACACACGCACACACGCACACACACACACACACACACACACACACACACACACACACACACACACACTTTTATAATGTCTTTGGATTCAATACAGTATCATGTAAAACCAAACAGCAACTATGTAATAATTAATATTGATTACAATTTTATGACAATTATAAATTGTTATAAGACAGCTATAGTTTTACTCCAATGACGTTATTTGTCGACGTAATTTCAGTAGGTACAATTTAAAGTTGCTATTCACTTTATCTAGTGTGCACAAAACTTTTCCAGATAATGAATTCGCTGTTCTGAAAACTGAAATATAGTCTGACAGAATGAAGTTTAAGATACGGGCGGAAGTTTTTCTCCATAGAGCGGGAAATGTAACGTAGTGAAGTTTCTGCTACGTACAAGGACTTTAAAATTTTATATATTTTAATTGCACAGTTATTTCACAAACATTATTCTAGACCAATCTTTCGCGATAGAATCTCGTTAAACACCCATTTTGTATTCACACTGAATCTTTTTTAGAGCCGAAACTAATTACCCATCTTCGTAATACTTGAAATTGCATGAGAGTTGTATTTCTTACACAGGTCACTCTAGAAAACATCCTCTCATCCTTTTCTCGACTAAACAAATACGTTGTACAGTTCCATGCAATCTATTATTACAAATTGCAGTAACACACATAAGACATTTAAACGGCTCCACTTTCCTTTAAACACATATTTCCCTCTCTCACTGACGTCTCTGACTTCAAATGTCTTGGTTTCCCTTTTGTAATCATATCAGATATTAGATATCAAGCAACTGAATTCCTTGAATTTGGGTGAGTAACATCGGATAATTTTACGTTTCGTACGAAATAACTAAGTTATAACTATAATTCATATAAACATAGAGATATGGCATGAATTCCATTACGAGATGCTGTGATGCAGTGTAAGTATCGTGATACTTGTAAGGTGTATTGAAAATTTCTTTCATACTTATTTCAACTGTGCTATCGTAAACGGAATGATAGATTAATAACGACTCTTATTATGTCGGGCAGCGTATAGGGTATTATCTGCGCTACAAGTTAAGTCAGATAACTTTCACATACATCCATACGAGAGTTTAATTAAGGACATCATTTGCACCCGCAGTGTCCAGAATGTCGTGCATCATTGAGCGTAAATGTGATTTCTCGCATCATGAAAATATTGCCTCTCATCGTCATGTTTCTGGCACAAATTGTCGGCTTCATATAAGAGCCATTATCTACGGAAAATACTGAATATCACATATCATTTCCGCTTGTGTGCACTTTTCCGTGCGTAGTATAACTAGTTTATGAGTATTCTCGTGGTATTTACGAGATTAATCGGTCGGCATTCTGGCAATGTACAAGCGGGGGCGTAATGATGGTTGGAAATGCGAAACTGCGCATCTGCAATAACAAACAAGGGAGAGAATTTCCACGTTATTTCGATACAGAACTAGTTACTCTACATCTGCAGCTCCCACTCATCGCCAGTTCCGTTATGTAAGAAAAGTTGAAATTCACGACGAGTATATTTACGTTATCTATCTTGCCACTGGTCTGCGGAATAGACACCGCCACACTAGCTCTTATATGCATAGCATCACCTACGGATGAAGGTGGCAGGGAACCACTTTTAATAGGTATACTTACCTCTTATGGTATCACAGAAAATTAAAGCAGGAATTATAAGGTAGAATGGCAACTGAGAGTTACGTAGTAAACAGTGTTCTTGCTGCTGGCATCACCTACAAATTAACATGTAGGTAAGACGCAAATATACTCGGAAAAAATATTTGATTTAAAGGGAAGGGTGTGTTTGAACCATTTTGACTTTCACTTACTAATTTTAAATATTATATGATGGTCCCTACAAACACAGTATTGATATTAGATTCATACATTAGATCGCAAACAGTAAACAAAACATTAATTACTTATATTGATGACAGGCTTTGAAAAGTTTTTGTTCAAAAAGAACAATTCGAACAATGGAAGCCTTTAGGGCGACATACTGCTGCACACTCTCCTCGACTTTTATTGGGCGTGATTTCTTCTTAGTGATGAGTATTACCTCTAAATAATGAAGGCTGCTTTCCCTGGTGACGAACCTGTTTTTGCACATCAATCTGTGCATAAATTACTCTCTACAACACACAGATTTAACACACCGCCTTGATACTTGAATGTAATACAGATACACAATATGTAGATACATTTCCAATGGTAGCTGAGTGCCCGGCTTTGGTCAGATATGTACAAGGGTTGAAACTTTAATAGTGGCAACTATTTATTTACAGCTCGTACAAAATAGATATGTGTTTCAAAGATTTACTGACTTTCAAAGTAGCCACCAGCATTGTGTATAACCCGTTGGCAGCTATGTGGAAGTCGTAGGAAACTCTTAACAGTGCCAGCTGTGTTGACTGTTCGATCGCCTGGTCTATTGTCCGACGAATTTGTAGCAGTTCCGAAACGATTACCTTGAAGTGTTTCCTTCAGTTTAAAACTCGGGTTGAACTCACGAGGGCTTAAGACAGAGGAGTGCAGTAGGTGGTTCAGCTCTTAGCAGCCCCATCAGTCAAACAAATCAGCTTGCACTGTACGTGCTTGAGCATTGTGCTGCTAAATGATGGTCAGGTCCTGCAGAAAGTGTCATCACTTCTGTCTCTATGCTGTTCATTTTTGGAACACAACCTGTGACTAGCTTAGAGACCACCACAGATTGTGTTCAAAATTAACATCGGCAGCGCAATACATGCGTACAGTGTGATATGGAGCGACTGCTTCTGGAATTTCAGCGCAGACCCCCGTCGCTTCGGCTGTGGACTCTAGGCTCTGAGCACTATGGGAGTTAACTGCTGTGGTCATCAGTCGCCTAGAACGTAAAACTACTTAAACCTAACTAACCTGAGGACATCACACACATCCATTCCCGAGGCAGGATTCGAACCTATGACCCTAGTCGTCTGTGGGAATTGGAGATATCTCAGACAGACGTTTCAGTCGATTCTTCGCTTTTACACTTTCTTTTCTGGATGGTTGGGAGTATTTCCAGCATACAATGTACCTATGAAACTAGACAGGTATCTGTAGTGAGCCACTACGCAAATTAACTGAAAGAGAAAGAATGTTTGGTGATGTTCTTTAATGGTAAATACGTACTCTCGAAGGGATTCACTGAGCGCTGATGAGCTATAAATTACGTATTCCAGAACAATATTCTGGTGAAAGCTTGAAGTGACATGTGAAAGGGAGGTGATGATTGTCACTCTGTGCTTACATTCAATGGTTAAAGTTCAGCCATCCATATTTAGGTTTACAGCGGTTTCCGCAAATCGGTGAGGGTACATGTCTACATAACTCTTATGAAATGATGATTTCCTTCTTGATCCTTTCAGCTAGCTGAGCTTTTGTTTCGTCGCTAGTGACAGGCCGTCGACGGTACGTTAAGATCTAGTCTTCTTTCCTTCGATGTGACACTCATGAGTCAAGACAAATGAGTTTTTGAAGTGAAACAAAAGTAGCAGCCTTTTCTTGGGATTATGTTAAACGATTCACCTCTTCCTAAAATTACATTGGCGTGCACATAGTGTTTCAGTCTTACGTAACATAACTCGTCGAAACTTTGATCATATATAAAGAGAACTGCCAAAATAAAGCACAAAACGCAACTGAAAGAAATACGCAATAATATGAACGAAAATGGCGCCTTTATTCAGAGACAATAATTGCACCGAAGTCATATTGATTAATGAAGGTCCTCTACACATTACAAATACAGTGACGTGGTTCTTATAGGCTGTGTGATAGTCATAATGCTCAACATACCTTCATATGAACAGAGGTGAGAATACTTAGTGGACGCACGAACATTGTCGATCATAATCATTTTGTTGGTCCATGTGTTATGGTGCGTAGAGACATACTGTTGCATGAGCGTGCTATCCTCAAAGTTTTTGAACGCAGTACACTATCTGTTTAACGTATTTTGTCGCTGTACTTCTTCCCCATGTCCGCATTTTCAGGGGTGCATTCGCCCTGACTTAACTTTTTATCGATGACTATGTGCGAGCCAACAAACTGAGCAGGTGGGGTATATCTTGGAACGAGAGAATATTCGCCTTCCCGTTCCCCTAACTCCAATACCGTCGATCCGTGTGGGATGTGGTGGGGAGACGTATCGCAGTACATTCACATGCACCAGCGACCATCCGGCAGCTGTGGACCGATCTGGTGGAAAGGAACGCCCTACCACAAGAACCACTTACCAACTTTGTGGGCAGCAGGGGAACACGTGGCAGATCATGTACTGACGTCCGTGGTGGTCACGACACCCTATTCACAACCACGTCCCGACTTTTGTAATGTCCAGGAGACCATCATAAATCCGGTTGCTTCAGTGTAATTATTATCGTTGAATAAAAGTGTTACCTCTGTTCCTCTCACTGCGTTTTTCTTTCAATTGCCTTCAGGACTATGCTGTAGGAGTTCTTCGGATATATGTCCAAGATCATCGAGTCATGTTACTCGTCTGTGACACGTCGTTTTAAACTTACTATCGTCACCTAATGCTTGCCAACCAGTGTACATCCTTGTAGACAGGAGATAGTGCGCGTCTATAATGGATTTGATTTAGTTTATATCGTGTCGGTGTTGTCGCGAATGTAGACCCTACGCCTTCTGTAATAAAAGACAGTAAATAGTAGGGAACGTAGTATTTTGAGTACTTCCATAGTGCAAGGTGATAACAATGGATTTGGTCGAGTAGGTGGTGCAGCGAAAAAGTCGAATGGTATTGTTTGCTGGGAGACACCGCCAAGTAGGACCTGTCGCCTGATCAAAAGGGGTTTCCTTCCTCTTCGTATTACTTCCGTTTTTATGTGGTGTGTAAGAATCGTGTCTTAAGTGTACATGATCGTAAAGGGGCTGCACGTAAAGTGTGGCGTTGTTTGCGCTCTGCGATGATGTGAGGAGGGAGAGGGTAAAGCCCATGATATTATGTCTGTAGCTACTTATTAACCGGTACGCTTCACCTCGAAATTGGCTGTTAAACAGAGCCTTTGATAACTCAATATTTCTGTTCTACAATTCAATTTTGTGTAATACTTATCGCAGGGTTACTGCAAAGATGCAATTATGTGCCAAGAAGCGACTGCAAACTACTTTGCCCTTGGAGTTTAGTCTGTGAGGTTACGAGACGTAAGTTCTGTACTCCAATCTGAGCGGGCCAGTCAGAACTCTACCCCAGAGAATGCTGGAGGGCCAGTATTGTTCTGTGGTGTGAATAGGACATGTGTTCGGTGCTGAGTGACGCCTGTTGCTGAGTTGCTGTATGGTGGGAGGGAACAATGTAGCTGGGTTGTGTGTAGACAGTGCACGTGTGCAATGCGATCTTGTTATTATTAATGACCAGCATGCATTTTATGGTTAACTTTTCCTTTATTCAAATTACGAAATTCCAATGATTATCGCATGTCAGAGTTGTATTTCACATTTGATTAGATTACATTTATTTTCATTCCAATTGATCCGTATTGAGGAGGTCCTCCAGGATGTAGAACATGTCAGAAAAACAATAATACATGACAAATATTTACAACTGAAACAAATAAGCTTATGTACCTTCCACAGGTTCCAAGTGGAATGATCGTCATTTTTTTAATGAAACACTATATGAAAGCTTCATTTTACAACACTCATTTACTAAGATAGCATTAATGCACTGAATTTAATACTTAAAAATGTTTTTATTCATTTATAAGATAATAAAGGTATAATAGAACTACTACAATACTTATTTACAATGAACACACTACTGCACTGAAATCGTGTAGAAGTTACACACACACACAAAATATATATATATATATATATATATATATATATATATATATATATATATATATATATATATATATATATATATATATATATATATATATATATTGGTTCTACTGAAAAATTCATCAATGGAGTAGAAGGAGTTGGCCACGAAGAAATTCTTTACACTTCTCTTAAACTGAATTTCATTGGTTATTGAAAATGTGTGTTCATGAATAATGCACACCTTTTTGTACAAGACTAAGTGACTATAAATCCTTGTGAAGATTATTCTTATTTCTAGTATTGATTTTGTGAACTGAGCTGTTGATTTGAAAAAGTGATATATTCTCAATGACAGATTTCATTAAGGAATAAATATATTGGGAAGCAGAAGGTAGTTTCCATGGTTCCCTAAAAAGGCCACTGGAGGATGTTCTTACTACACGTTTTTGTGCCCCGAAAACTTTAGCTTGGCTTGATGAATTACCCCCCAAAAATTATGGAGTGAAAGTGAGAACAATACACCAGCTTTTCCATTTTTATATCCCCTATATCTGACAGAATTCGCATTGCAAATAGAGGTTTGTTTAGAAGTTTCAACAGTTCTGTGGTATGCTCCTCCCAGTTGAAATTATTATCAAGCTGTAATCCCAAGAATTTAACACTGTCCACTTCTTCTTACTGCTCGTCATCATATGTTAGATATATACTGGTGGGACAATCTTTACAAGTTCTGAACTGCATGTAGTGTGTTTTTACAAAGTTTAGTGACAAAGAAATGGCTAGGAACCAGTGTTTAATGTCCACAAATATTTTATTAGCCGGTCTTTCTAAGAATACACTTGATTTGCTATTTATTTTAATGTTTTTATCATCGGTAAACAAAACAAACATGTACGTTCCGGTTACCTGCGTCGTTGTAAGAATGTAAACCGATGCAGTACACTATCTGCTTGTAACCAACCAATCCGGATGGTAGCAAAGATAATTTGGCCACCCTTCCCATAGATGGAACTTCCTAGTCGTTTACCGATTAATACTGAACTTCGTTTATTTGGTGTTATTATACATAGAAACTTTTTGTGCCACGTGTTCTTCGTGCTCCGGTAGTACATGAGCTACTACAACTTACTTGTCTTTAGCCCGCCCGGCTAGCCGCGCGGTCTAGCGCGCTGCTTCCCAAGCGGAAAAGCGTGACGGTCCCTGGCGCGAATCCGCCCGACGTCCGGTGTGCCAGCAAGCCTGTGGATGGTTTTTAAGGTGGTTTTCCATCTACCTCGGCAAATGCGGGCTGATTCCCATTATTACGCGTAAGCTAAACTATGTTGGTGATTGCTACGCAAACACCGTTTCTATGTACGCGTGCACCACACAAACATTTGGGGTTACACTCGTCTGGTATGAGACGTTCCCTGGGGTTTCCACTGGGGGCCGAACCGCACAGTAACAATGGGTTCTGTGTGGGGCGGTGGTGTTGTGGATGTACTGCTATGGCCTGTTGTGGGGGTTGTGGACAACTAGGGGCTACGGCGGGAAGAATCTTCTCCGTCGTTTGTAAGCACCCTGTTTAATACAGTATACACATAGTTGTCTCTTGAAGTCAGCTATCAGAAGTTACGTTTTAAGCGCTCTCTGTTAATTTACCTAGTCAGTTATTTTCTGTTTATACACCATTGCGTAGCTTGCACTCGGTAGTCAGTTAACACTGCACGATGCGAAGTGGAACTTTTGCCTTCAAGTCTTGGTAATATCTTACTATTTTCGTACCGCATTTCTCATTAATGTGAACTCCTAATACTGTGAACATCATGTATCCAGTTCTTTGGATGGTTTTAGTAAAAAATGTAGGTTCTGAAGTTGAAGCAGGTGGCAGAATCGCGCCGTCTCATTCTATAGCAAGGTATATATGTTCAATGCATTATACTTCAATATTATTCCGGTAATATTAGGCTCACATACGCATTTGCAGTGTAGCTGGCTACAACTACATTGCTTAGCCACTCTTATTTTTATATTTTCCTGACATCATCAGTATGGGGGCGAACTGCAATCTATGGTAAATGAAGAAAACTTGACAGGCCAAAATCGCTAAAAAAGGATTTTATTGGACGACCAGTTTCGACAGAGCTATACCCTCATCATCGGAACTGCAAGAGGATGAAAAGAAACCGATAGGAAAAATATTTTGCATTCATTGTATGATAACTCGATATATTGTCTTCTAATACAACCTATGAAATAGTCCAACATACCTTATGCTTTAAATTATTACAACATATTGTCCATCGATGTTGAAAGTTCGTTTCATTTGGCATATATACTTCTCACCATCAAGAAGAACAGTACAAATCGTCGTGTGAAATGTAAAATTACTAGGTATAAACATAAACATAACTGTATTCCTCCGATTACAAATGTTCATGTTCACCAACATCGGGGGACTGGCAGGAAGTAGCGTAAACACAACGACCAAGAAGTACGTGTGCGCTTGGTGAGGCTGGACTGCATCGGTCAGTGGACAATGCTGTCTCTACTCCTTTCATGCGGAGAGTGAGTGTTCTGTTATTTCGTCCCATAGCTGCTCATGGGCCTTGGTCTGGCGCTCCAGTCATTTGCGCAACGGGCTGCGTCGGAAGAAATTGTATTTCACCTTTGCCGTTTCTTTGAAGATAAAAGTAGACTATCTTTCATACCTCGTAGTTCCACACAGTCGCATAGCCTCCATTTGTTTTGGAGTTCCGAGAGAAAAATATGAGCTGAGGGCGGCTCAAGGATGATGTTTGGGAAGCTTCCCTAACAGACGCTGAGGTTCGCCACATTGAAAAACTCTCCTAGCGGATGGTGAGGTTCTCCATACACCATTTCCACTGGGGAGGTCCATCGGTCTCCTTTCAAGGAAAGGAACGGGTTAGTCGGTCTACAATACCTTTCGCGGCTGCAAGACATGCTTGGAAAAACCTTGACAAGCGTAGATCACTAAGAAAGCATTTTATTGGATGACAGGTTTCGTCAGAGTTATGCTGTCATCATCGGGTCTGCAAGAGGCTGAAAAGAAACTGATACAAAAAGTATTTTGCAGTCAGTATATCATAACTCAATAAACTGTAACACAGCCCATGGAATTATAACATACCTGTCCTCCCCTGGTAGCTGAGTGGTCAGGCTCAGCGCGACGGAATGTCATACCTAACGGCCCGGGTTCGATTCCCAGCTGGGTCGGAGATTTTCTCCGCTCAAGGACTGTGTGTTGTGTTGTTCATATCATCATCATTTCATACCCATCGACACGCAAGTCGCCGAAGTGGCGTCAACTCGAAAGTCTTGCACCAGGCGACCGGTCTACCCGACTGGAGGCCCTAGCCACATGGCATTTCCATAACATACGTTATCCTTTAAAATATTATAATATGTTTTTCATCGATGTTGCAAGTCCTTTCATATTGCATACACACTTTTCCACTGTCTTAAAGATCAGTGCAAATTGTCATGTAAAACGTAAAATTACTACGTACAAACATAACTTTACTCCACCGATTATAAGTGTTCTTGTTCACACCATCTGGCGACTGACAGAGAAGTGGTGAAAACCCAGCGACCACCACGTACGGGCATCAGATGGCAGCGTGACGGTTGACTGGATTACAATCTTGTACACAGCATAAGACATAGATACATAGTTCCATGTAACTGTTGATACATTATTAAATACAATTTTGAAATATAATAATATATAATCCAAATCAGAGAAATATAGAAATTTTACGTACAACCTAAGTATCTAACTTTGATGCATTTCATAGGATGAATATGTTTATGAAATATATTAGGGAAGGAAGAAACGATTAGACTCACAATATATTAAATGTGGACAGTAAC
The DNA here is from genome assembly GCF_023864275.1 of Schistocerca cancellata. Classification (NCBI taxonomy): domain Eukaryota; kingdom Metazoa; phylum Arthropoda; class Insecta; order Orthoptera; family Acrididae; genus Schistocerca; species Schistocerca cancellata. Next base: position 904,170,973 of record NC_064627.1, on the reverse strand, counting down.
TTAAAACGAGACTTATCTTTAAGGAAGTATATCACCTCTATGGTGCAATTTGTGTCAGGTTTGTAATTTACATTAGAATTCACACAATTCGTTTCGGTTTTTTCATTATAATGGCTACACATTTTTTTGACAAAACTTTGTCATACATACAGAGCTATAAACAGATCGATGTTGCAAAAAATGATATAAACTTATACAATATAATTTCAACCACAGTAATAGGATGTCCGTTTCATTTTTTTGAGAGACTAGGTATGATTTCTCATGTTCACTTACATTGCATTTCTTGTGACTATTCTTACTACACTCCTGGAAATTGAAATAAGAACACCGTGAATTCATTGTCCCAGGAAGGGGAAACTTTACTGACACATTCCTGGGGTCAGATACATCACATGATCACACTGACAGAACCACAGGCACATAGACACAGGCAAAAGAGCATGCACAATGTCGGCACCAGTACAGTGTATATCCACCTTTCGCAGCAATGCAGACTGCTATCCTCCCATGGAGACGATCGTAGAGATGCTGGATGTAGTCCTGTGGAACGGCTTGCCATGCCATTTCCACCTGGCGCCTCAGTTGGACCAGCGTTCGTGCTGGACGTGCAGACCGCGTGAGACGACGCTTCATCCAGTCCCAAACATGCTCAATGGGGGACAGATCCGGAGATCTTGCTGGCCAGGGTAGTTGACTTACACCTTCTAGAGCACGTTGGGTGGCACGGGATACATGCGGACGTGCATTGTCCTGTTGGAACAGCAAGTTCCCTTGCCGGTCTAGGAATGGTAGAACGATGGGTTCGATGACGGTTTGGATGTACCGTGCACTATTCAGTGTCCCCTCGACGATCACCAGTGGTGTACGGCCAGTGTAGGAGATCGCTCCCCACACCATGATGCCGGGTGTTGGCCCTGTGTGCCTCGGTCGTATGCAGTCCTGGTTGTGGCGCTCACCTGTACGGCGCCAAACACGCATACGACCATCATTGGCACCAAGGCAGAAGCGACTCTCATCGCTGAAGACGACACGTCTCCATTCGTCCCTCCATTCACGCCTGTCGCGACACCACTGGAGGCGGGCTGCACGATGTTGGGGCGTGAGCGGAAGACGGCCTAACGGTGTGCGGGACCGTAGCCCAGCTTCATGGAGACGGTTACGAATGGTCCTCGCCGATACCCCAGGAGCAACAGTGTCCCTAATTTGCTGGGAAGTGGCGGTGCGGTCCCCTACGGCACTGCGTAGGATCCTACGGTCTTGGCGTGCATCCGTGCGTCGCTGCGGTCCAGTCCCAGGTCGACGGGCACGTGCACCTTCCACCGACCACTGGCGACAACATCGATGTACTGTGGAGACCTCACGCCCCACGTGTTGAGCAATTCGGCGGTACGTCCACCCGGCCTCCCGCATGCCCACTATACGCCCTCGCTCAAAGTCCGTCAACTGCACATACGGTTCACGTCCACGCTGTCGCGGCATGCTACCAGTGTTAAAGACTGCGATGGAGCTCCGTATGCCACGGCAAACTGGCTGACACTGACGGCGGCGGTGCACAAATGCTGCGCAGCTAGCGCCATTCGACGGCCAACACCGCGGTTCCTGGTGTGTCCGCTGTGCCGTGCGTGTGATCATTGGTTGTACAGCCCTCTCGCAGTGTCCGGAGAAAGTATGGTGGGTCTGACACACCGGTGTCAATGTGTTCTTTTTTCCATTTCCAGGAGTGTATTAACAGTTGCTGTCACAGAGTTGTGATAACTACTTGGTAACCTTCTTTAATCCGTTTGTAGTCAGATCATTTCTTAAATATGACGCATGAGTCAAAACTTTGCATATGTATGGGCACAGTGTATTGAAATCAGGCCAGTTCCGGATTTATTTACACAGTTAATCCAAATTTAAACTAAGCAGGAAACTTACAACTAGAAAAAAAAAAAACAACACCACTCCGTCTACAGGCCACAAGTGGCCCATCGGGACCATCCGACCGCCGTGTCATCCTCCAAGGATAATTCGGATAGGAGGGTCATGGGATCATCACATTGCTCTTCCAGTCGTTATTATGGTATTCTTGACTGAAGCCGCTACTATTCGGTCGAGTAGCTCCTCAATTGGCATCGCGAGGCTGAGTGCACCCCGAAAAATGGCAACAGCGCATGGCGGCATGGATCGTCACCCATAAAGTGCCGACCACGCCCGACAACTGCGGTGATCTCATGGGAACCGGTGTATCCACTGGGGCAAGGCCGTTGCCTAAACTCACAACCTAAGGACAACACTATTTAGAACAACAAAGTAACAAGTACTGCTGCTGATACTATTATCGTCAAGGTGTGTGCTTCACGTAACAGTCCTCCGATTAGACGACACACTGCAGTCCTGTCGCCACGGCAGGCAGCGATGTACTAACTACTGGAGAGTGTGAGCTTCCCGCGGATGGTCGTGGCTTGCTGTTTGATGTCGCAACATCGCATCCCGCAAGAACAAGAAAAAATGACTACATTGAGCTAAGAAATGTCTGCTGCATCGAAATGGAACAACAGTTTTATCGATGACGAGCTGCCGTTGTGGCTGCTGTGTCATTTCGCCCCGTAATTGTACATGGGCCTTCGTGAGGCGTTCCAGAGGCTTGCGGAGTGGGCTACGCCGTTACCGGTCTCCGAAAATAGTACTAGACTCTTCTTCCGCACCGTTTACTTCCGGACAGCTGCATAGTCTCCTTTTGCTTTGGAGTTCCGCAACAAAAACCCGATGTGCGCTGTGCAAAGACGTGTTTCCAGAAACTCTCCTAGCAGACGCAGAAGTTCGCCGTACATCATTTCCGCTGCGGAGGTCTGCAGGTCTCCTTTTACGGCGCTGTGCAATCACCCGTTCCTTCAAAGAACGTTTTAGACCATCCACTATACCGTTTGCGGCTGAATGACATGGTGGAGTCCTTGTCAAGAGGAATCCGAACTGCCGGGTCATGAAAAGAAATATCTCTGCCTCCCACTGCAGATGTGTTCGCAAGCCTAACCTGCTGGCGACAGCCAAAATATGAAATCCAACCACGGGTGAACGCGTGCGACACGTTTTCAGCATGTTGAGTATTCAGATCAAAATCTTCAACATCGATTTGCTGCAGAATTCTTGAACATAATCTCAGTTCGAATGTCTTAAATTTCTTACAGTCTGGCAAGCTTATGTCCGCGATTCAGCTTGGTCTTAGAAAATATCGCTCATACAGAACACAGCTTACCCTTTCCTCGCATGATACACTGCGTACTGCTAATTAAGGACAACACGTAGAGCCCATATTTCTAGATTTCCGGAAAAAAATGACACGGTGCACTACTGTACACTGTTAACGATGATATGAGCATATGGAATAAGTTCCCAGAAATGTGAGTGCCCTTGATCCTATTAATGTAACCCAGTATGCTGCTCTCGACGGCGAGTGTTCATCATAGATAAGACTATCGTTAGGGGTGCCGTAGGGACGTATGACAGGACAGCTGTTAATTTATACATACTTAAATGATCTGGTGGGCAGGGAGGGCACCAATCTGCGGTTGTTTGCTCACGATGCTGCGATGTAGGGAAAACTTGGTGATTATAGGAGGATACAAGTTGATTTTAACAAAATTTGTAGTTGGTGTGATGAATGGCAGCTAACTTCAAATGTAAAAAAAATGTAACCCAATGCGGATAAGAAGGAAAAACAAATCTGTAATATTCGGACACACCATTAGTGTCTTGCTTGACGCAAATATTATCTGGGAGCAGGAAGCATGCAAGTAGAATGAGCATGTTAGGATTGTGGTAACAGTCATGGACGGTGCGGCTGGTCCCGGTGGAGGTTCGAGTCCTCCCTCGGGCATGGGTGTGTGTGTCTGTCCTTAGGATAATTTAGGCTAAGTAGTGTGTAAGCTTAGGGACTGATGACCTTAGCAGCTAAGTCCCATAAGGTTTCACACACATTTGAACATTATTTTTGGATTGTGGTAACTAATGCGTATAGGAGGATTTGACTTATTGGAAGAGATTTGGGAAAGTGTGGGTCTTCCGTCCAGGAGAAGGCGTGTAGGACGCTAGAACGATCTATTCTTGAGCTGTTCTTGAGCCTTGCTCAAACGTTTGGGACACGCACCAGGTAGGATCCAAGCAAGTCATAGAAGCAATTCAGATGGGGGCTGTTAGGTTTGATACTGGTAGGTTCAAACAAACATAGGTACTACGGATATGCTTAGGGAACACAAATGAGAATCTTTGAAAAGAAAACAACGTTCTTCGTTCTTTTCGAGGAATATTATTGAGAAAATGTAGAGAAGGCGCATTTGAAGCTCTTTGTAGAACGAACTTACTGCCGCCAACGTATATTTCGCTAAGCATCACGAAAATAAGTTTTCGCTCTTAAGGAAGCTAATTGCACTGATATTTCCCTCACTCTATTTACGAGTGCAACAGGAAACAGAATGACTGATAGTGGTAGAGGATACAATCCGCCAAGCACCATACAGCAGTTCGCGGTGTAAGTTTGTGAGTGTAGACATAGATCCATTTGGAGTACCTCCGCCCACACGTCTATCTGTCGAAAACCATGAAGCAGTACCAGTATTATAAGCGGCAAGGAGTGGTCCTACCAAGTCCAAGTACACGTGCGAGAATCTGTTCTCTGTGGTGTCAAAACCTCCTAGTGGAGCCCATATGTGCTACGCTCCTTTGCATTTCTGCCGGAGAATGCAGGTCTGAGTATACCTACGGCAGTCCTGCGTAGCGGACTGCGTTACTGGCATCTTCCTATGGAGTATTCCCGGATGCATGAATTAGTGCAGAGAGTCGAAGACCCGCCGTCTAGAAGGGGCAAGCACATAAGGAAGCTGTTCGCCTGCTTCCTCGTGGCAGTGGCAGCTCCTCGTCCCTGACAATGGCACGTGACCCAAGTGGAAGGCCGACTGGCCTTTCAACAGATCCTCTGACGCCTCGACGAAACTCTTAGGTGCAGATAAATAACAGTTCTATTGAAACTTCCTGACGTATTAAAACTGTGTCCCGGACCGAGACTCGAACTCGGTACCTTTGCCTTTCGCGGGCAAGTGCTCTACCAATTGAGCTACCCAATCACGACGCACGCCCCGTCCTCACCGCATTACTTCTGCCAGTACCTCGTCTCCTACCTTCCAAACTTTAGAGAAGATCTCCTGCGAACCTTGCAGAACTAGCACTCCTGAAAGAAAGGATACTGCGGAGACATGGCTTAGCCACAGCGTGGGGGATGTTTCCAGAATGAGATTTTCACTCTGCAGCGGAGTGTGCGCTGATATGAAATTTCCTGGCATATTAAAACTGTTGGCATATTAAAACTGTTGGTAGTGCACTTGCCCGCGAAAGGCAAAGGTCCCGAGGTCGAGTCTCGGTCCGGCGCACAGTTTTAATATGCCTAGAAGTTTCATATCAGCGCACACTCAGCTGCAGAGTGAAAATCTCATTCTGGAAACTGTTATATTATCGTCCAGCTGGGTATTTCGTGTAATGCGCTTCCAGAAACCGCATTTTCTTCAATCCTCGCACTGCGGCCGGTGTTGGTCTACCGACTACTGGAGAGCGCGATGATTCAGAACTTGGTCGTTCGCTACGTTACCAGCAGAGAAGTGGGGAGTGGATTTCAAGTTGTGTTTGCTACATATCTGCAGTGAGGGATATTTGTTAAGATTACTGTCTCCTGCATCTGGATCTTCTTTCGATCTACTCTTGGTTCTGCTTAATACGATTTTAAAAATTCGAAGTGTACGTTACAGAAATATCTCTCATGATGAAGTACCTTATAAGAAGCCATAGGCGAGATATGGCTTGAGCGGAACCCATCATCATCATGAGGATAAATAGTTTCCAACCACAGAAGGGTCTGTTTGCAACATAAGTCTCGTCCTCTAGTCCTGTTTCTCCACCATGTTGCCGTGTTTACTCTCAGCTTTATAGAGAAAGGCCATCACCAAGCCTTTCGCCAACTCGCAGTGGCTCCTCTGTGTCGGCCTCAGAGAAAGTATGGGGTCAAAAGTTAACATCCCACGTGTGAAGCCCTAATGATCCTCTTCCAATATGTTCTCGACCCTTGTATGAATTCTTCTCTCCAGGATCTTTTCATATACCATGGCACAGTGTGGTATCAGTGTGACTCCTTTGCAGTTTCTACAATCCTTCCTACTCCCTTTCTTGAATTATCAAACTTGTACAATATTCTTCTCATTCTACACCAAACCACATCACACGATACGGCTATCGATTACGAACCTCCACTGCTGCGTTCACCATTTCGACGCTTACCTGGTCCGTATCTGGTACCTTTTCCCGATTCGACCTGTCCAGTGCCATTTCCACATCTTTGCTTCTCGCGTCCTCTCTTCTCCCCAAATATCACTTCTACCTCCTTTAGCCCATTACCCTCATGTCCAAGTAATAACAAGTGCTCAAAGTACTCCTTCCACACTATCTTTGATTTCTGTTTGTTATTGATCTCGTTCCCATTTCTACCTGTAATCGTTCCACACTATCTGAAACCCCTCCTCTTACTTTTGACAGTTCCATACAGTACTTTCTCTCTTCCTCTGCTGTTATACTCTAGACACTTTGACCATTATTCCGTCCATGCCAACATAAATATTTTAACTAAGGTAAAGCTCTTCTCTTTATTTTCGTTGACCACTTCTTGATGTGCAAATTAAAACCATGCTGATCGAGCGTAAGGACCCCTTGGATATCCTCAGTATGAGTGTGGTATGGACCGTCAGAGACAGAACACCTCGTGTTCCAGCTGCTAATAAGAGTACACGGTTAGTTTGTTATACATTTTTACGAGCTTCAAACAGAAGCGACTTCTATATAGTTACCTGTGTGGTTACTAGATTATTTTTGTAATTTCTTGCATGTTCGAGTGCTTACTAAGCCCAAGCTTTTATTTTTAATAACAGCATAGCGTACAGTACAGCCGTTGTTATCGAACCTCATATCGTATAGGCTTTTGCTTGTTTTGTTTAGTGTAGCTCAGTTTCGTTTAGACCGTTAGTGAGAGAGCACTTCGAATTCCTGCAGCTACTAAGCCGAGTACACCATTCGTTTGTTACATATTTTTACGAGCCTCAAACAAGAGCGACTTCAGTAATGGGTAGGAATTGTGATTCCTGGGTACAGATGCGTGCTGAGTTGGCGACACTTCGCCCACAGCTCCAGGCTACATTGCCTCCGTCACACAGCTTGAGGCTGCTGAAAAGGGGCGTCACCATGGGTGGTCGGACATGTGGATGCGTGGGATGTCGAGCACGTTCCACGTGTCCCCTGATTGGTTCACTGCTGTGGACACTCCAGGTACTGCCTGCACTGAGGTTGACCCCTCACCCGTGGTCCAGTGGGAGATCATTCTAAAGTCTGGCAGACAGCGAAAAACTTTTCGGGGGACCGATCATAGGGCATCCACAGTTCGTTTGACGAACAGGTTTAGGGCGTTCTCTGTGGCTGAAGAGGTCTCTGAGCCGGATGCATTCGTCCACCCTGTTCCAGAGATAATGGAGCCCCTTAGCAACATGGATACCAAGGAGGGGAAGGAAGTCAGTTTGCAGTCCGTATGTATTCTGCGGGGAGTCATTCCGGATGTGGAAAGGGTGCTTCTGGCTGCCAAGAAGAGAACAGGATGCAGCCAACTGCAGGTGGTGGCTCATGTCGGTACCAATGAAGTGTTTGTCGGTTTGGATTGGAGGAGATTCTTTCTGGTTTCCGACGGCTGGATGAAATGGTAAAGGATACCAGTCCCTCTTGCGAGATTAAGGCGGAGCTCACCACCTGTAGCATCGTCGATAGAACCTACTGTAGTCCTTTGATTCAGAGCCGAGTGGAGTGTCTGCATCAAAGGCTCAGCTGGTTCTGTGACGATGTAGGCTGCAGATATCTTAACTTTTGCCATCGGGTGGTGTGTTTCTGGGTTCTGTTTAATAGGTCAGGAGTCCATTACACACAAAAAGTGGCTACACGTGTAGCGGGGGCTGTGTGGAAGGGACGGGCGGTTTTTCAGGTTAGAGCATCCCAGGGAACCACCGAAAGGCAGTCCGTCTAAAAGGGGCGAGTTAAAACACAGTAATTTAGTTGTAGAAATGGTTCAAATGGTTCCAATGGCTCTGAGCACTATGCGACTTAACTTCTGTGGTCATCAGTCGCCTATAACTTAGAACTAATTAAACCTAACCAACCTAAGGACATCATACACATCCATGCCCGAGGCAGGATTCGAACCTGCGACCGTAGCGGTCGCTCGGCTCCAGACTGAAGCTCCTAGAATCCGCACGGCCACTCTGGCCGGCTTAGTTGTAGAAACGATCGGTATTATAGTTGTAAACTGTTGTAGCTGTGTTGGTAAAGAACCAGAGCTCCAAGCCCTAATAGAAAGCTATGAAGTTCAAATAGTTCGGCCACACCCGCCGGAGGTTCGATTCCTCCCTCGGGCATGGTGAATTGGACGTAGGGGTGCTGTGGAGTGGCCACCACGTTCACCAGATTTGACTCCTTTGGATTTCTATCTTTGGGGTCATGTCAAAGCACTAGTTTATTCTGTGAAAATGCGAGATTTGCATCATCTAAAGCAGCGCATTGTTGATGCGTGTGGTCAAATTCAGCCAGATGTGTTGGTCAAAGTTCATCAGAACTGGGTTCGGAGGATAGCATTAACAATCCAACATAATGGGCAACATATCGAGCCATTCCTATGGCTGTTGGTGGTCTCTCGGGACTGTGTAACATCGGCGTAATGTCTCTTTGGCACATAACACACATGCTGCCGAGCGTCCCACTGCTGCCACAAGTAATTGCCTATAACCCGAGAGTGAATAAAGCTATGTTTAAAATAACAACGGCATTGTTTTTCTGGTGAAATTCTCTATCTTTTTGATATGTCACATGACCACATTCCCATTTGAAATTTTGGAGTTGAAGCCAAGATGGCTGCTTTCAAGAAGGCCGCCATGTTGGTGGCATAGCCTATAAGGTTTCCCCCTCCCCGTTCCTCTTATGTAGGGACTCTGTTTTCTTGTTTGCTACTTCATTTGGATTTTATCAGGGTGTTTCTGGACTTTTGGAGCACCCTGTATGCTGTATTCGAACATTATGAAGTACCTCGAAGAAAGTGATTTATTGACACATTGTCACCACGTATTCAGAAAATATCGTTCTTGCGAAACATAACTAGCTCTTTATACTGATGAAGTAATTACTGCTATCGACAGAGAATGTAAAATGGATTCCATATTTTTAGATTTCCAGAAGGCTTTCGACACCGTTCCTCACAAGCGTCTTCTAACCAAACTGCGTGCCTATGGAATATCGCCTCAGTTGTGCGACTGTCATAAAGGTCACAGTTCGTAGTAATAGACGGAAAGTCATCGAGATAAAAAATGAAGTAATATCCGGCGTTCCCAAAGGAAGTGTTATAGGCCGTCTATTGTTCCTGATCTATTACAAGATATAGGAGACAGTCTCAGTAGCCATCTTAGATTGTTTGCGGATGATGCTGCCATTTACTGTCTTGTAAAGTCGTCAAATAACCAAAACGAACTGCAAAATGACTAAACCCACTATAATTTTATTACGCGATAAGTCATACAAATCTGGAGGCTGCAAATTCAACTAAATACTTAAGGATTACATTTACAGATAACCTAAATTGGAACGACCACAGAGAAAACGTTGTGGGTAGAGCAAACTATGGACTGACATTCATTGGCAGAGCACTTAGAAGGTGCAACAGGTCCAGTAAAGAGACTGCTTACACCACGCTTTTCACCCTATTGTCGAGTATTGCTGTGCAGTGTGGGATCCGCATCAAGTAGGACTGACGGACGACATCAAATAAGTACAAATAAGGGCGGCTCTTTTCTATTATTGCTAAATAGTGGAGATAGTGAAACAAAGGCGTTTCTCGTTGTGACGCGATCTTCTCATGGAATTTCAATCACCAGTTTTCTCCTACGTTCGCGAAAGCTTTCTGTTAGCACCCATCTACATAGGGAGAAATGATCATACCGATAAATAAGAGAACTCAGGGCTTGCACAGAATATCGAAAATGGAACAGCTTGCCTACCAGGCACTTTATTGTGAATAGCAGAGTAATGACGTAGATGTAACTGAAGATTTATCACCATAACTTGTGATCTTGCGCACATATACGGCAGTGAAGGCTTCCAACATGTGTATCCGTAGGACATGCGGCCTGTAATTGGAAATCATGGGATGATCTCTCCATTGGCAAAAGATTCCCGTCTATTTCCCATATTTGGTTCTGCAGAAGGGGACTGCCAAGGAGGAGGTGACCATGAGGAAAAGACTGAATAACCAACAACGAAACATTGTCTCGAAATTTGGTAGAAAATCCGAAGAAATTCTGGTCGTATGTAAAGTACACAAGCGGCAAGACGCAGTCAATACCTTCGCTGTGCAGTGCCGATGGTACTGCTACCGACGACTGTGCACGCTAAAGCGGAGTTATTGAACACAGTTTTCCGAAATTCCTTCACCAGGGAAGACGAATGCAATATTCCAGAATTTGAAACACGAACAGCTGCTAGCATGAGTTTCTTAGAAGTAGATACCTTAGGGGTTGCGAAGCAACTCAAATCGCTTGATACGGGCAAGTCTTCAGGTCCAGATTGTATACCGATTAGGTTCCTTTCAGATTACGCTGATACAATAGCTCCCTACTTAGCAGTCATATACCACCGCTCGCTCACCGATAGATCTGTACCTACAGATTGGAAAATTGCGCAGGTCGCACCAGTGTTTAAGAAGGGTAGTAGGAGTAATCCATCGAACTACAGACCTATATCATTGACGTCGGTTTGCAGTAGTGTTTTGGAGCATATACTGAATTCAAACATTATGAATCACCTCGAAGGGAACGATCTATTGATAAGTAATCAGCAAGGTTTCAGAAAACATCGTTCTTGTGCAACGCAGCTAGCTCTTTATTCGTACGAAGTAATGGCCGCAATCGACAGGGAATCTGAAGTTGATTCCGTATTTCTAGATTTCGGCAAAGCTTTTGACACCGTTCCTCACAAGCGACTTCTAATCAACCTGCGGGCCTATGGGGTATCGTCTCAGTTGTGCGACTGGATTCATGATTTCCTGTCAGGAAGGTCGCAGTTCGTAGTAATAGACGGCAAATCATCGAGTAAAACTAAAGTCATATCGGGTGTTCCCCATTGAAGCGTCCTGGGACCTCTGCTGTTCCTGATCTATATAAATGACCTGGGTGACAATCTGAGCAGTTCTCTTAGGTTATTCGCAGATGATGCTGTAATTTACCGTCTAGTAAGGTCATCCGAAGATCAGTATCAGTTGCAAAGCGATTTAGAAAAGATTGCTGTATGGTGTGGCAGGTGGCAGTTGACGCTAAATAACGAAAAGTGTGAGGTGATCCACATGAGTTACAAAAGAAATCCGTTAGAATTCGATTACTCGATAAATAGTACAATTCTCAAGGCTGTCAATTCAACTAAGTACCTGGGTGTTAAAATTACGAATAACTTCAGTTGGAAAGACCACATAGATAATATTGTGGGGAAGGCGAGCCAAAGGTTGCGTTTCATTTGCAGGACACTTAGAAGGTGCAACAAGTCCACTAAAGAGACAGCTTACACTGCAATCGTTCGTCCTCTGTTAGAATATTGCTACGTGGTATGGGATCCTTACCAGGTGGGATTGACGGAGGACATCGAAAAGGAAAAGGAAAAGGAAAAGGGCAGCTCGTTTTGTATTATCACGTAACACGGGAGAGAGTGTGGCAGATATGATACGCGAGTTGGGATGGAAGTCATTAAACTTTTTTGTCGCGGAGAGATCAATTTACGAAATTTCAGTCACCAACTTTCTCTTCCGAATGCGAAAATATTTTGTTGAGCCCAACCTACATAGGTAGGAATGATCATCAAAATAAAATAAGAGAAATCAGAGCTCGAACAGAAAGGTTTAGGTGTTCGTTCTCCCCGTGCGCTGATCGGGAGTGGAATGGTAGAGAGATAGTATGATTGTGGTTCGATGAACCATCTGCCAAGCACTTAAATATGAATTGCAGAGTAATAATGTAGATGTAGGTATGATAATGTAATACGAGTCGGGGCGTGGAATGTCAGAAATTTGAACGTGGTAGGGAAGCTAGCAAAAATGAAAAGGAATATGCAAAGGCACAATGTAGATTTAGCGGAGGGTCAGTGACGTGAAATAGAAAGAAGACGTGGATTTTTGGTCAGTTTAGTATAGGATAACATCAGTAGCAGTAAAAAAAATGGTGTAACATAAGTAGCATTTTTAAGACTGGGAAGGTAGGGCAGAGAGTTGTTGTGATCATTTCAGTGACAGGATGTCCTCACCAGAATGGACAGCAAACCGAACCCGCCAAAATAGATCAGGTATACATGCCGACGTCGCAAACCGCAGATGAGGAGATAGACAAAGTAAACGACGATATTAACAGGTAATTCAATGCGTAAAGCGACATGAATAACTAATAGTCATGAGGGATTGGAATGCTGTTGTAGGGGAAGGAGTAGAAAAACGGGATACAGTAGAATGTGGTCTCGGTGCTACGAGTGAGAGAGGAGAAAAGCTAATGCAGTAATGCAACGAATATCAGCCAGTAATAGCTAATAATCTGTTCAATCACAAGAGGAGTCACGGTCACGCAACGATTCCGAAATCAGATATTCGAGTTTAAGACGTTATCATGAGCAGATATTGGAAATTTGTGGTAAGGTCTTATGGGACCAAACTGCTGAGGTCATCGGTCCCTAAGCTTACGCACTACTTAATCTAACTTAAACTAACTTACGCTAAGGACAACACACACACACACATACATGCCCGAGGGAGGAGTCGAACCTACGACGGGGGGAGCCGTCCGCGCCGTGACAACGAGTCTCAGACCGCGATGCTACCCCGCGCGGCTGCAGATACTGACTCAGATAACAATGTAGTAGTGATGAAAAGTATCCAAAGTTTAAGGACTAGTCAGGAAGAATCAATGCGCAAATAAATGGGGTGCCGAAATACTAAGGAATGAAGAGAGACGCTTGAAGTTCTCTGTGGTTCTAGATAATATGATAAGGAATAGCTCAGCAGGCAATTCAGTGGAAAAGAAACGGACACCTCTAGAAAGGGAAATCACGAAAGTTGGAAAGAAAAACGTAGATACAAAGACGGTAACTGCGAGGAAACCAAGGGTAACAAAGGAAATATTTCAGCTGATCGATGAAATATGAAGGTTCAAAAATGTTCAGGGAACTTCAGAAATACAGAAATACAAGTCACGAAAAATGAGAAGAAATCGAGAAAGATATCATTGCGGGAAGGACTGACCCACCATATGGAAAAGTCAAAATAACCTTCGGTGAAATTAAAGTTCGCGTGGTAAAATTTAAAAGTGCAATGGGAATTCCACTGTAAAATGCAGAGGAGAGAGCAGATAGGAGGGAAACAGTACCTTGCAGGCTGTATGAGAGCTAAGAGTTGTCTGATGTGATTGAACAAGAACCAGGAGTCGATATAGAAGAGATAGGTGATCCATTATTAGAATTGGAATTTAAAAGGGCTTTTGAAGGCTTAAGGTCGAGTAAAGTAGAAGCGACAGATAACATTCCATTAGAATGTGTAAAATTTTTAGGGGAAGTGGCAACGAAACGACTATTCATGATGGTGTGTACAATGTATGAGTCTGGCGACTTATCATCTGACTTCCGAATAATTATTATCCATACAATTCCGAAGAATGCAAGAGACGACAAGTGCGTGAATTATCACACAATCAGCTTAATGGCTCATACATCCCAGTTTTTGACAAGAATAATATTCAGAAGAATGGAAATAAAACCGGACATTTGTTAGATGACGATCAGTTTGGCTTTAGGAATAGTAATGGAACCAGAGAGGCAGTTCTGACGTTGTGGTTAATGATGGAAGGAAGACAGAAGAAAAATCAAGACACATTCATAGGACCTGTTAACATGAAAAAAATCGGTCTACAGTTTCAGATCGTGCAAGATGTTCGAAATTCCGAGGAAAATAGCGGTAAGCTATGGAAATACAGGTAATATACAATCTGTACTAGAGCCAAGAGGTAAAACTAAGAGTGGAAGACCAGGAACGAAATGCTCCGATTAAAAACCGGGAAAGACAAGGATATAGCCTTTCGCCGGTACTGTTCATTAAATAGATCGAAGAAGCAATGACGGAAATAAATGAAAGTTTCAAGAGTGGAATTACAATTCAAGATGAAAGAATATTAATGGTAAGATTCGCCGATGCCGTTGCTATCCTCTATGAAAGTGAAGAACAGCTACGAGACCTGCTGAATGGAGTGAAGAGTCTAATGAGTACATATTGACTGAGAGTAAATCGAGGAAGGACGAAACTAATTGGAAGCTGCAGAAATGAGAACAGCGAGGAACTTAAAATTAGGACTGGTAATCACGAAGTAGATAAAGTTAAGAGATACTGCTATCTAGGCACAAAATACGCCATGATGGACAGAGCAAGGGCATCAAAAGCAGGCTGTCATGGGCAAAAAGAACATTCATGGCCAAGAGAAGTCTATTAGTATCATACATAGACCTTAATTTGAGGAAGAAATATCTGAGAATGTACGTTAGGAGCACAGCTTTTCATGGTAGTGAAATATGGACTTTAGGAAGACTGGAAAATAAGAGAATCGTAGCATTTGACATGTAGCGATGCAGAGGACTGTTGAAAATTAGGTGGATTGATGAGCTAAGTAATGAGGAGGTTCTCCGGTGAGGATAGAAATATATGGTCAACACTGACAAGAAGAAGGGACAGAATGGTAAGACATGTCAGGGAATAACTTCCATGGTATTAGAGGGGGTTGTAGAGTGCACATCAGTAGTGGGAGATACAGACTGAAATATATGCAGCAAATAACTGAGGACGTACGATGCAAGTGCTAATCCGAGTTGAAACGTCTGGCATATCGAGAGGCTGAATGCAGCCTGAAGATATTGATGACACTTGAGGCGGCGAGGGCAGTGTATAAGCGGAACAGAGGAGCATGAGAAACTATTTTGCCGACGATGTGGGGTGAAAATGGTAAAGTGTACTGACACAATCAAGTCTGACAAAGAGGAAACTGTTAGAACACGGCGCCTGCAGACGAGCTTCTCAGGAACGGCAAAAGCTGGTCGACTAGTTCGTGCTTCATCTGCATCTACATCTCACCACCTACGTACAAATCTTTATATGGTGATTGCCGGAGGATACCTTGTATCGCTGCTAATCATGGCCTTTCCTGTAAATGGGGCGGGACAAAAACGACTGTCCTCATCCTTTTGTACGAGCACGGGTTTTTATTATTTGCCCTCGAGGGTCCTTACACAAGACATATGTTGGTGGCAGCATGATCGTTCGGCTCTCTTCTTGAAATAAACAGTTGATCAGACTTTTCCAAAAGTGTTTCACGAAAAGAATAACGTCTTACTACTAGGTAATTTCAGTTGAGTTCATGAAGCGTCACCATGATACTCGAGTGTTGATCGAATCTTCCGATAATAAATCTACCATCACGTCTCAGAACTGCTCAGATGTTTTCCTTTAATCCGATCTGGTGGGAATCCAGACATTCGAGCAGGTTCAAGAGTGGGTCGCACAATTGTTCTATACGAGATCTCTTTTGTAGCTGAGCTACTTTTTCATAGAAATACCCCAGCAAACCGTAGTCGTTGAACTTCCTTTCCTGCAACGAACCTTATGCGTTAGTTACTTTTCGGGACGCCTGTGTATTTTTGCTGTCACTATCACTGTTCCACTGCGATGAACATCTGTCGAAAGTTTGCTGAAGGACGCTGAAACTGCAAAATGTTGGTCATGAATGTGGGAGGCCTACACGCTCTGTAAAGGTCTGACGACAAAGTACAATAAACGCGCATGGACAAATGTGCCTTCGAAGTCAATACCACTGATCCAAAGAATAATTTACTGATTATCAGCCAAACTGAAGATTTGCTAGAGATCAAAGAATTCTGTACAGCACCCACTTCACGAATTAAATAAATCCACCTTTCATTGTTTTCATGCACGCGCTGGAAGAAATTATCGCACTAACTACGACCGTCAGAAATTTTAAAGAAGTTGGATGTAAATGTTGTACCAAAGTGACTTACGTGTGACGATGACAAACTTCTTACATGTGTTTATTGCGCATTCAACCATTAAGAAGAAATAGCTTGCTTAGTTACGTACGTAATCTTTGCGATGTCCTGTTTCCGTGAAATAAACGTGAAAACTGAGACGGCTTTGTTTGACTAAGGTTCTGTTTCATTTGCGTCTGCTGTGCTTATCCAGAGAACGCAGTGCGTATTCTGTGAATTTGCCACGATAAACAAAGCGTATTTGTCTGTACGATAACAGCGCAAATACTAAAGCGCGCTCGAGCCAGGTCGCGGTCGAAGGCTCGTCAATATTTCACAAGAGACTTGAAACGAACTGACCACTCTGCATGTCTTATTGCTGTTGTTTTGAAAAGAAGTCGGAAGGACTGAAAAGTGTCATGAATTTTCGAATTAAAAGTGTTCGTAATTTTTGTGCACTCAGTTCTCTTCATGGCGTAAGCCTTGTGGCTGCCTTCCTCAACACAGTGCTCTGTATGGTAAACGAGTGTTAACTATTTTGCTAAATAAGGTACACGTGATAATTCGATAATACTGCTATAACTTTAATGTCTCCTGTTCCATAATTCCACCACCTGATTTTTTAAATATTAGGTTAACAACTGTGGTATTAAGAGCTGCGCAGTGTTTCAAGGGATTAAACGACGGTATTTTACAGTTAGATTTACGCATTTCCGTTGTCCCTTCCAGATATCGAAAATTGATCTTACAATTTGTTTTGTACTGTAGAACTTGTATTAATATTAAAATCACACAAGAAAAAATGTGTATGATTGCTAAGAGTTGTTCTATAGGAAGAATTTATACAAATAGCCAGAAGATTTGCTGTCTTTTATCTATCTCTGGCACGACTCTAAACATGTGTTTGTGTTTAGTAAGACATCATATTTTATAAGTATAGATGGTTCCAAAACATTTTTCCACATAAGCAAGGATATAACTTGCCGTCCCCCCTCCTCTCTCTCGTTCAACCATTAGTTATCTGCCTTTATGTTCTTTGCAAGACCTTCAAAAGTAAATCTACATGTTGTTTCGTGTAAAATAAATCGAAATAGACATTCATCTATAACATAAATAAATTTCTGAATATAATTCCCACTCTCAATATTAAAAGAAGAATTAATTAGTCTACATTTAATGTTATTTCCGAAATTTTTAAAATCTCTTACTGAAAGTAGAAAGAGCTACTCCTACTGTATTTTTTCCTCTACTAAACTTAGTCGGAACTATGAAAATATAAAAGTTTTCACTTTTTTTACTGTAATAATGGAACCTTCTAGTTCTATAATTTACAAATCGCTTCACTTTCTTTTGGAAGAGCGGAACGGATAGGCAGAAAATATGATTTTGTATTGATATTTTAAACATAATACACTGTTTCATTGCGGTTAAGTTATTGGTTACAAGTAGAGAAAACTCAAAAATAAGCAGTTAAATTTTAGAAATCTTACACGTAATTCGTTGAAAATTTCTAAATGTCGTCCACATATTTTATGTAAACAACTAAACTTCTATTGATGTTGTTGTGGTCTTCAGTCTGGAGACTGTTTTGATGCAGCTCTCCATGCTATTCTATACCGTGCAAGCTTCTACATCTGCGAGTAACTGCTGCAACCTACATCTTTTTGAATCTGCTTAGTGTATTCACAACTTATTCTCCCTCTTCTCCCTATACGATTTTACCCGCCACGCTTCCCTCCAATACCAACCTGGTGATCCCTTGATGTCTCAGAACGTGTCTTACCAACCGATCCCTTCTGTTAGTAAAGTTGTGCCACAAATTCCTCTTCTTCCCAGTTCTATTCAGGACCTTATCCTTAGTTACGTGATCTACTCATCTAATTTTCATCATTCTTCTATAGTACCACATTTCGCAAGCTCCTCTTCTTGTCTCTTTATCGTCCATGTTTCACTTCCATACATGGCTACACTCTACACAAATATTTTGAGAAAAGACTTCCTGACAACTCTATACTCCATTTTAACAAATCTCTCTTCTTCAGAAACGCTTTCTTTTCCATTGTCCGTCTACATTTTATACCCTCTCTATTTTGACCATCACAGTTGTTTTGCTCCCCAAACAGCGAAACTCATCTACAACCCTAAGTGTCTTATTTCCTAATCTAAATGTGTCAGCATCACCTGATTTAATTCGACTACATTCCATTATCCCAGTTTTTACTTTGCTTATCTTATGTCCTGCTTCCAAGACACTGTGTTCAACTGCTCCTGCAGGTCCTTTGCTGTCTCTGACAGAATTACAATCCCATCGGCAAACCTCAAAGGTTTTATTCCTTCACCATGGATTTAAATTCCTACTCCCGATTTTTCTTTTGTTTTCTTATCTTACGGAAGGGAAATACTCTATTAATAAAGTCAAATATAATTCCTACAGGTATTAAATGCATATACTGACAGTTTTTCTCTTGGATGAAAGCGATGAACCGAATTTTTTCTAGCTTTTAACGTAGATGAAGTCCTTCACAACAGAATGTGAATTTATTGACTTCAAGTTTCATTGTCTAAAGCTGACAGTCAGTAAATTCGTTTTTGTCACATTCATCATCATCACTTTACACAGTGTGGCATTTATTTTACGGTCATCCCATGTCATCAGATCATGAACACTGTAGCCTACTGAAAGCTGAAGGTCGTGCTATGTTCACAAGCTGAAATCTTTTTGTTAGCAGATGACGGTATCAGCAATAAGATAGAACAAATTTACACTGAAAGCGTATTCTGCAATCTTCCATCATTAGGATTCACATATAAATTTCGTCTCCATTTCCTTGGGAAAATTTCTTTTCTTTAAAAAATTCTGTGCAAGATCCGAGTTTGTCACCACGTCCTTTGGCATCCGTTTTCACTCTATTAAAGCAGGTACAGAACAATGTAATAGCATGGAGCAAGAATTCTCTAGAAGAATACAGTCTGAGATGACACCTTGTTTAGATATTATTGTTGGATATTCAGTGGCAAGGGACGGAAGGGAGCTGTTACAGCTAGTGAGGTAGTGTCATTCTTTCTGTGTTGACCGTTTATTTTTTGTCAGTTAATAGTTTATTTCTCGTCACTGAACATTGGCGAAATTCTCCGTATTTAGCCGCGAGAAACAGTTTGAGTCAAAATGCCCTGAGGTTAACAGCAGCCAACCAGAAGCATTTTATTCCTCTTTGTAGATGAGTCAGAGCGTTCACGCTTTTCAAGCGGTGGATCTGAGTTCGATTACTGGCGATAGAATCATTCCGAATCGACGACGCGCCAGTCACTGAAATGGCATTAGATAAAAATATTTGCTCCTTGCTACGAGTGACACATGATATAATATTTATTTATTTGCAAAATTTGTAATAAAAATATTGTTATTATATATACATGGTAGACCACAACTGATAGTGAAAACTAACACTGACTAAAGTATACGATAATATAAGCAATACCGCTCCCGTAATCATGAATTCGTAAACGAGCCGTTAGCGAGACAGATGTTAATGTATTAATACGGGCCACCTATGTCTCCAGCAACACATAATATCTTAGTAAATATGTATTTGAAATGTAAACTTTTCTATTAATTCCTCATCTAATTGAGCGCTAATGACACCTGCTGTCCACTTTAAATCGGGAACCGGCGGGGATTTGGTACATCCATGATGGGACACAGGCACATTTTGCTGCTGGTGTAAGATGGTACTCAACTCACGAATATGTTCAAGATGGGTTGGTCGTTTAGAGCAATACTTGATACCGACGTCAGCTGTGGCTTTTAACCACATGTTCATGACTATCTTTTGCTGCATCATGTTTACTGGAACGTTGGCTACTCTCTTATAGTGTACTTTTACCCGTGCCAGTCTTAATTAGTGCTTAATAGCACTCAATTATTGTGAGCCCTGCACACATATCTTTCACTTATGGGCCTCTGGTGCCCCTATCAGTATGCCGCACATGCTTGCGTTGCGTGTCGGTTAAATCTGCCCTATTTGTAAGAAAATTACACATCAGATAAACTACTGAGATAGTCTGATAAGGGCTTTTCCAAAAATTAATAAGAAGGCATGTAAGCTCCCGCATATGGATTGTAAATTGGTTGAAGAATAGGGCAGGAATCTGGATACCTGGTCAGGTAACAGCTCTCTTGATGTGACATCTGCTTTGTGTAAGAAATGATAAGCTGACGTTCACTGGTGTTTTAGCTTTGCAAGAGTACTTGCAAGGTTATATCTACTCTTGACACGAAGTCAAAACTTAGATTCTCTTTCAACCTAATATAACAAACTTATTGCTGTGGCGTTACTCCATAGAAGTATATAAATATACGTTTCATAAATTCCAAGGCTGTTTTCTTGATGCAGTCAAATATTTATTGTTTCGGAATTTCTAGAAACGTAGGGAAGTGGCACTCAAACAACTACTCAAGTTACTTTGTAGAAACAATGCTTCTGGAGCTATAGCATCAGAAATCTGTAAAATCATCCCCCACACAATGACGAAAACAGTAGTGATGGAAAAGTACAAAAATTATCGCACAGCGAGCTTAGGAATTCACGCAGCCAAGTTACTGACTGGAAGAATATACTAAAGAACAGAAAGAAAAATTTGCGGACCTGTCAAATGACGATTGCTTGCCTTTAGGAAAGGTAAAGGCAGACGAAAACCTCCTCTGACGTTGCGCATTATAATTGAAGCATTCAAAGCAGATGTGAAGATCTCTAAATTCTCAAGAAAACAGATGTAAGCTACATGGAATAGTGGGTAGTATACAATACGCACAAAAATAAAAATGGAAAGTGTTGTGGATTGGCAAGACAGCCAACCCACTGTGAGAAGAAGCCGAAAGGCACGCGTTTTAGCCCACGCAGGCTGGCGTGAGGTCGGGAACAGGTCAAGGAAATGAGACTAGCAAAAAAAAAAAGGACGTAACTGTGGAATACTTAACTTTAATCCGTAAAGGGTGAACATCGCTCTTGTCGGTATATGTTTTACAGCATCAATAGTAACTGGTAATGGCACCTTGCTAGGTCGTAGCAAATGACGTAGCTGAAGGCTATGCTAACTATCGTCTCGGCAAATGAGGGCGTATTTTGTCAGTGAACCATCGCTAGCAAAGTCGGCTGTGCAACTGGGGCGAGTGCTAGGAAGTCTCTCTAGACTAGCAAAAAAAAAAAAAAAAAAGGACGTAACTGTGGAATACTTAACTTTAATCCGTAAAGGGTGAACATCGCTCTTGTCGGTATATGTTTTACAGCATCAATAGTAACTGGTAATGGCACCTTGCTAGGTCGTAGCAAATGACGTAGCTGAAGGCTATGCTAACTATCGTCTCGGCAAATGAGGGCGTATTTTGTCAGTGAACCATCGCTAGCAAAGTCGGCTGTACAACTGGGGCGAGTGCTAGGAAGTCTCTCTAGACCTGCCGTGTGGCGGTGCTCGGTCTGCAATCACTGATAGTGGTGACACGCGGGTCCGGCGTATACTAACGGACCGCGGCCGATTTAAAGGCTACCACCTAGCAAGTGTGGTGTCTGGCGGTGACACCACAGAAAGTGCAATATAGGAAGTCGCCTTTGTATTAAAATAGAGTATAAAGCAGTGATGTAGAATTTGAACGCTACAGTTCAATCTACACATCGAACAAACAATGACGGACATTATAAAGAAAGTCTCGTGAGTGGGATTAACTTTTAGGTTGAATGATCTTAATGAGAAGATTCGCAGATGACTTTGCTATCCTCAGTGACAGTCAATAGAAATGCAACATCTGTTGAGTGGAATGAGCAGCCTAATGAGCACTCACTATTGATTGTGAGTTAGCCAGGGGAAGATGAAAGTAATGAGGAATCGCAGAAACAGGGTCAGCGATAAATCTTAAGCCAAAACTGATGCCTACGCAGCAGGAGAAATGAATGAAATCTGCTACCTTGAAAACAAAATGTTACATAACAGAGAGGAAAGTAAGATAGAAAAAGAAGAGTAGCACCGGCAAAGAGGCACTCCTAGCAAAAAGAAGTGTACCAAACATTGGGCTTAATTTGAGGAAAGCATTTCTGAGCATAGGATTGTATGGAGGTGAATTGTGGACTCCGGGAAAACCGAAAGAAGAAGAAAATTCAAGCGTTTGAGATGTAGTGCTATAAATGAACGTGGTAAAGTATGTCGCTTGGTAAGAAGAGAAGGGATTTCTCCGCATATTCGGCGACGACGTGGGAAACGATTGACTAGGGAAAGAGACAGGATGATAGGATGTATATTAAAACATCAATTCCATGGTGCTTGTCGGAGATGTGTAGGATACAAACCATAGGGGAAGACGCAGTTTGAATACAGCCAACAAATAAATGAGGACATTGAATTCTAGTACTTCTCCGAGAAGACACACGAGGGGAATTCGTCTTTAGACTGATGGGAAAAAATCCAATGAAAGAGTGTAGTTGTACCTGTTGAAAGGATACTGATTGGGAACGAATAGCTCTCGAGTGGATAAATGTTGGGCAGTGAATATGTGAGCTCCAAGCTATGACCAGATGAGAAGAACCGAAGATTTTATCAGGAGAAACCACTTATTTTAGGAATCATTTTATATGTGTAAAAATTAGGGCATGAAGTGTTTCGAATCAGTGACGTGTGTAATAACAAAACTGCATTATTCTAGATTAAATCCACAGAAGATGGCTGTAATATAAAGAGACGAAATGCATATGAAATGTAAATAGATAGTAGATTGCAGCAAGGAAAAGCTGTCTAAATTTATTAAACGAGTATGTATCTATCGCACAGGCCGACAGGAAACTTATTCATTTGGTATCTTGGATTTCAGCACAGCCTTTTTCTCTATTTCAGGCTGCTGAACCTTAATATGAAATCTTTTTTTCTCCATGTGCTTTACCTTTTTGGAACATATTTTCTAAACGTGGAATTATGTATATAAGGAATGGTTACTGTACACTTGACCCATTGTCAGTTGACCAGTCAGTCCGAAGAAAATCGATCAGCTGCAGCAAACATCTGGTAAATTAAGTGCTCTTTAACAATGGTGTTGAGATTAGTTTGTGTTGAACGAAGTTCGCTTCGTGTGTTATTTGTGTTTAGGATTATTGTATTTGTGTTGATGAATAGAGATAAAATAATTTCAAGTAAAAGAAGCTGGGTAAATCATCCCGATGTGTTCTTCTACACATGCGGGGAACACACATTGCCAGGCCAGATCAGGATAAAATCTGATGCCGCATCAGAACATTTACGATTATGGACTACTGGAAAGATAATGTGTCTGGAATTCTGTGTATTAATGTTTCGTAGAGAACTCAAAAACAAATTCGAGAGCTGTTATTCCCACCTAGTGAATATTACTTAAATGACTCTAAACAACCATATCAACTAGACTTATACTGATTTAGTCTCCGGAAGAGGCGTGATCCCTCAGTTAGAGGAAGCAGCAAATCCTCCGTTTGAACAGCTAGCAGATTATATTAAGGACGAGTGTCGTATCCCTGATACTAATGAAGGTGTCCGTGATTATTAGGGAATGTCACCAATTCCTCAAGATTTCAACCAGGATGAGTTAAATTACATCTCAAGGTATCCCAAACTGTTAAAAGAAGCTTTTGAATTATTGTCTCCCAGACGGCAGGACGAAAATTTATTGGAACAAAGAACAAAAATTAACGCACATGAGAAAAGGATCTGCTACCCCTTTGCTCTCAGGAAGACAACGCTGTATTTGGTCAGGTAATTAGAGAACTCCTGGAAAAAATGTATTTTTCTGAATATTTTCCTGATGTTTGGGGCCTATTTATTGACAGCTCAAATCAAACACAATGGGGAAAATATGGTCCAATATTAGCTGGTCACTTTCAGAAAATGAAAGAGCACCGCTGTAGTTAATCTTTGAGAATGTAAAATATCATACACATCAGTGAGTGATTCGTGTGGACTAAAAGCGCTAAAGTTGCTTGTTGAACAGCAAAATATTCGCGCCAGATATCCTTACTTCTTGTACTTCTGGGATAGCAGAGACAAAACTTCATACTTGGTTAGAAAATAGTAGCTAAAGAGGAATGATACTGGAGCTGAGGAAAAGAATATCATGAACGGCTCTTTAGTCGAACGAGAGAAAATTACATTTCCTCCGCTGCATATCATGCAGGGCCTTACGAAACAGTTTTTGAAGGCTCGTGATAAGAGCAGGTCACGCTTTACATTTGTAGGGACAGAAATACATCTAGTGCGTACGGAAAAAGTTAAAGCAGGATTACTTGTCGGCCTACAAATAAGTGAACACATGAGAAATAATTATGGATACTACTTTCGTAAATTCTATGAAGGTGGCTGAGGGAAAATCCTGAACTTCGTTTGTAGTAGTCGCCCGAAAAGCTGAAAACTATGTTCAACTCGTAAACGACATTTTTGTCAGTTTCAAATCCCTTGGGTGTATCATGAGTGTAAAAGCTGAACAATTTACACAGCTGCACTATTTACATAGCCACTTAGACCGTTTTCCTGCATATTTGGGATACACCGGTAAAGGAGACGGTGAAAGAATTCAGCAGGATATTAAGTGTTTTCAGGACCGCTACCAAGGAAAATGGGATATGCCTACGAAGATGGGATATCACTGCTGGAATTTAGAAAAGCATACCAAATACATTCAAGAAGTCACCAAAAAGAGGCTTCTTAAATGTTTAGCGACTAGTTGGTGTCATCCATGGCCTTTTCTTTTACTTTTATGTACTGCACAATAATATTTGAGTAATATAATAAAAATTACGTCTATTTGTTTACTTTCTATAACCGAATTGAACTTCAATGGTGTAACGTATATTTTACTATAATGTCATATCGTAGAAATTTGGGCTCCTAGATAAAAACCAATGCCATATTTCAATTCGTGGCTTCAAATTTATACAACAACTCCAAATATCCCGGTACCAAAAAGCTGTTGACCTATGTTACTTTTCGAAATGCCCGTTTTCTGTTTTACCTAATAAAAGGACTATGTCTTAGCGCTACGGCGTAGACAAGGATAGTGGGCAGTACACTAAATGGGAAATGTGCAGAATTCTTACCTTGTAAGATTTTATTTCTTATTTCGTAAGAGCTGTCTGCAGTCCTTAGGGATATGCGTTCTACTGAACTGGTATTTTCAATGTAAATATTGTTCACCCATAAACGAAGTATAGCGGCTGAAATATGGTAAGCGACGAACAAACCCTTTCGGAACTACCGTAACTGATCACTACCGTAATATATTTCAGAAACACGGTGACTATCAGTCCATTTTTTACTTTAAAAATTCATTAAGGAAGAGAAATTGTGTGAAATTTTTGTACATTGGTTTGATTACATTGTTTCATACTGTCGTACACCACGTTAAATACTTGAATTATCAGACATAGTAAAGTTGCTACAACCTCTTTACAGTACCATAGCAAAGGAAAGAATCCAAACCTGTACACACTCTAGAAGGAATAGTAACATATCACAACGGAAAAGCAACTATCCAGTAATATGGAATTAAATAAATTATTGTAAGATGGCGAAATGTAATTATACTTTGCAAATAGTATCAGAGAAAGCTGTTAAAAGGCTGGAATAAAAATTTTCGTATCTTAATTTTTTTCGACAGATTGGAGAGTATCAAGAAGGTGTTGAAGAAATTGAATTTTCTCACGAAAAATAATTGTATGCAACGTCATCCCTATCTGATGCAATGGGACGTCCCCTCCGCTATGCGCTTCAAAAAATTCAAATGGCTCTGAGCGCTATGGGACTTAACTTCTCAGGTCATCAGTCCCCTAGAACTTAGAACTACTTAAACCTAACTAACCTAAGGACATCACACACATCCATTGCCGAGGCAGGATTCGAACCAGCGACCGTAGCAGTCGCGCGGCTCCAGACTGTAACCCCTAGAACCGCTCGGCCACCCCGGCTGGCCATGCGCTTTACAATGGTTTGCAGAATATAAGTAAAAATGTAGACAGAGAAGTACTGTGGAGTTGTAGAAGTCATGGTGTATCGAAACCTTATAAATTAGATTCAGAATTGTAATAAATGTCTAGTAATTCTACGTAAATGAGTTTCACAGATTTCACTTTTCAACATACAGTACCAAATTCAAAATTCACTTTTCTTAACACAGCTCTAATGGAAGCATGTACTTTACCATCATGAAGACGAGTGTAAGAAGTCGTGCTGTGGCTCTGGTAACACAGTCATGATATTCCTTACAATGCCCATATATGATGTACTGGACTCATAATTGATGGCGGAAGAATGGAACTTGTGTATCTATTGAGCCAAATTTATCTCAGTTATGGTTCCTGCCAGTCCTTCAGTGGACTTTTCTCCAAGACCGTGTTATGCTGTGGCATACGTGACTAAGTTTAATACAAATTAAAAACAAAAAATCCATAGGAGAATGGCTTGGGCGACAGCTGTTTTGCGCACTTATCGCACCCTGTCGGCAACCCCTACCTACAGTTCGTAACCTCAGGTAACATTTCGTTTTTATACTACAGTGGTACCATTTTACCCAACTTCTGGGCATGATCCAGTGTACGTTACTGTTGAAATAATAAACCTTAAAAACAAAAGAGAAATAATGTAGCTTAACTATCACAAAATCCAACCCCATTTATATAGAAAGGAAAAAATCATACGCTTAGTAAAAGTATCAGTGTGTTGTGTTTCACACAATGAAATGCTCCGTCTACGCATTTCAATAGGAAGACCGAGGCACGGTGTCGCAACTTCTGATTTTTAATTCTTGAAGAGGCAGTGTGTGTAGTGCCCCTTCCTTCCTTGCAGTATCTCGCATCTCCTTTGCTGTATTTTCTCATTACGTTCAGTCCATAGCAGCGTTAGAATTTTCAGGCAATGTTCTGTTGGAATAAAGGCATTTCATGAGTTCACATACACTCGATAGATGTCATAGTCATAGAGCTAAAGTCAAAGATAAATTCTACTGCAATCTTTGTTGTGCTAAATACCGGGTTGTTATAATTAAAGTCCAGCTACACACAGGAGTGGGCTGTTATTATCGTATGGCCGCTAAAGTTGGTAGATAATCTAATGAGTTAGTAGAGGACCGATTTAACACGGAAAAAAATTAGTTCCTATTTTGGCCAATAGGTGCAAACCTGGCGCAGTGAATACAAGTAAGATGAATAGAAATATTTCCTTTGTATTGGATTAAGAACGATATGTCGGCAGAAAAGGTCAAACAAGTGACAAAGCTGTAATGCCGATTTTATTATTACCTTCTGCTTACACAATTTGTTCAATAAGAACACCGGAGAAGTCGACGAGATGCTATACTGCGCAGATATGCACCTGGTGGCCAAAATTGGAGCTAATTTTGTTCGAACGTAAAGCGGTTCTTTATTCATGGATTAGCGTCTCTACTAAGTTTCGCTTCCATACGATAATTACAGTCCACACAGGGCCTCCGCGAGGACCTGCTTTTAAATCACAACCACCTGGCGCTATTAAGACACTAATTAACCGATGTTTATTAGAACATTCAGTAATATTCAAGAAACAAACTGACCACATCATGACAGGTTAACACAAAACACTTCGTCTATGCTTAGTAAATCACATCTCTCTTTGTGTCCTTAAGAGACTTGTTGAAGCAGTTCGAAATAATGCCCATAAACATTACGTCTAATAAAAAGTAAATGAAGGAAGGCATTGCGTTAAAATACGGTCGAAAACGAGATAACTATATGAACTAGGAAAATCCAGTCCGGACGGTCGGACGGAAAGTTGAACCCAAAGTCCGCAGCCAACGTCCCACATGTAGAGTTAAAGTTTAAAGTTTCTGTTATCTATTGGAATAGAAATGAATAATAACCAAGCTGTACTTAAATAACAGAAGGACGTGACAAGTTCCATGCACGTGATCACGGCTCGCAACCTTCCCTCTGTTATCTGTAAATGAGTTGGTGATCACCTCTCTTCCCTCCTCCCTTTCCCCACCTGTAGAAAATACTGGATTAATGACAACGTATATCCACGGAAATGCGCCTCGTAGCAGAAAAAGTGTCATGAATGTCTCTCTATTAGCCAAACATTTCGGACTACTGAATTCGAATATCTGTTAGGCGACTGCAGCGGTAACAGACTACGAGTCTGATCATGGAATTTCAGATGTCTGGCATTGCGAGGTAGGCTAAAAAATCTGTATAGCAAAATGCAAGAGCTCAGTATGGATGTGGCATGATTCAGTGGAGTGAAATGAAAAAGAATTCTGGGGACATGAGTACGCATATGATTATATTAACAGCAGTGGAGAGTGGCGTAACAGGAGTAATCTTCTTTATGAATAGGAAGGAAGTGCAAAGAGTGAGTTACCGTAAAAAGAAACATTAGCCAAAATTTTCTTGAATCACATAGAAAAATTAATATTTGTACACATAATAACAAGAAAAGCTACAACATCATCTATTATTCCAGATACATGGATGACATAATATGCATGATAGATGAACCTAAAAAAATTTTAGACATAACCGTAAGAAAAGACAATAATAAACACATATTTAACATGTACCCAAAACCCACAATAAGTGACATTATCTTAAATGCACCTTCTAACCACGCACAGAAGCACAAACAAGCAGCAATCAGATACAAGTTAAACAGGCTGAACAGGATCCCCCCAAATACTTGTAATTACCAGAAAGAACTACCCACTATAAAACAAATAACATCGAAAAGTGGACACAAAGAAACAATGGTTAACAATCTAACCAAAAAAGATAAAGAGTCAAATAATGCGAAAACTAACCAAACCACACTAAACGAAAAATGTCACACAATGACCTACCACAAAAAAAATTCACTCATTAAATAGGTAACATATTCAAAAAACGAGGCATAAACAATTCCACACAGAAGCAAATCCAGAAACTAAAATCAAAACCAGGCGATCCTTCATCACAAATACTCTCCGTATTAGAACTGTAAACCGAACCAGTCCGAGATTTGAGTGACGTGCTGACTGAAAATCTCTGCAGTTAAGTATTTGACCAGTTCTTACCCGAACTATGAAAAAGTACACCTAAGGATCGAATATTTGCGTAGAATATCATTTAAGCAACTAAAAACGGAGAAATGCATTGTAATACATATATATTTTTGATTATCTACATAACACGAGCAGCACATCTGAGTCCCATCAGGGTGCAAATCATCGTGTCTGATGGGGTTATTTGCTCATTGCATTTATAGCATATATTTACATTAACTTAGGCAATACTAGACCAGATAATAAACATCAAAACACTCACGATAATGTTCTTTCACGTCAGGAAGGCGCCTACTGTTATGAAGTAACGAACAATTCAGCAGTACAAGTCTGTTGTTTATGTCCTCTGTGGGCAGGAATATTGAATTATCACAAATAAGAGTTTCCTGTGCTACTGCTGAGGTACAGACGCCCATGACAGGATGTCACTGTATGATTTCTACTCCAGTTTAATGACTCTAGAAAGTGGACATAACTTTTAACATGTTATGTTGGAACAATCTTTCAGTTCCTTAAAACAATGGCACTTGAGTGAGACAGTAAGCGCATTGCACCGTTATGTCTGCAGCAATGTCGCAGACTTGGTTCTAACTGAATAAGTGCTTTTCAGTCGATAAACTACATGTAAAACTGATCCCACGAACTGCTCCCACGCAAAGCTGTAGCTGCTACGATTTAAATACACAATATGCAATTATTTTTTTAAGGTAATACTTTACACCAAGAAGTATGCGTCACCATATTCAGTGGGAAGATCTGTTTCAGTAAATAGAAGCCCTACAAATTTTGTGCAGCGACTATGATGGTGGCAATTTTGGCTATACACGTACCGAGAGAATCGACGTCTCTGTCCTCGTATTGTTGGGCAATACATCGCTGATTGTTAACTAATTATTATACTGTCTTCTGGCAGAGAACAATATGTCTTAGATCTAACACTATTATCTCCCTGCATCGCAATAAAATCTACGTGCCAATACTCCAGGATCTCTTGTCTCGTCTTAAAAACATAATATGTGAATATAGCCACTACAGATTCACACAACCTACGACTACATGAAATTTTAGTAATTCATACGGCAACGTAATCTAGAAGTATAACGAAAGAAATAAATGAGAATATCAACACTTGTACTTTTATACTGACCTTTCTTCTTGTCAGTGTTTTCCGTAGTTTACTTTCTTCGCCAATTCTGCGAAAAACCTCTTTATCCCTATCATCATTCCACATAATTTTTAAAATATTTAAATAGCACCGCATCTCAAACGATCTTATTCTCTTATTTCCCAATTTTCCCACATCCACTATTCACAACTATACACTAATGTGCTCCAACGTACTTTCTCAGAAACTTCTTCCTCATATTGGTGCCGATGTTTGATACTAGTAGACTAATCTTCGCCAGGAACGCCCTATTTGTTTGTTTTAGTCTGCTTCTATTGTACTCCTTGCTTCGTCCGTCTTGTGTTGTTTTGTGACCAGTGTAGCAGAATCCTTTCTCCTCTCCTACTTCTTGGTCCCTAATTTTGATGTTGAGCTTGCCGCTAGTCTCATTTCCGAAATTCAATAGTCTCAAACGGAAATTTTGAAGAAAAAATGAAGGTTAGCAACTAAATGGTTGCAAATTAACTTTTTTTGACGTAATAACGATTTTCTTTTCTCTTGAAACAAACGAAGAGTATGTGAACAAGCAATGAATTGAGAGATTAGCAATGTATTGCAAATCGCTGATCAGAACAGTGTAAACGATTATAATGAAAAAGTCGTGGACGGAGCCTGAGAACGATCCCAACGAAAAGCTATCGAAAACGTGGTCGACGAGAGATGGAGATGTATCATTTGGGTCTGGGAAAAAAAGCTCAGTAACGATTGTTTGAAGTTATTACTTCCCCCAAATGACCGAGCTTCCTTTGATCAAATATTCAGAAATGTTTTGAAATATATAGCAGTTCCATGGAACGTACGGGTAAGTATGGGTGGGTAATGCTCTAATTTGACTTTGGACGATTTTCAAACCGATTTCTCCACTTATATTTCAGTAGCAGACTTTTGATCCTTTTATGAGGAGTGCAAAAGACCTTTCAAAAATTGGGAGGCAGAATTTCTGTTTGAGTAACACGGAAACTGTATGGGGGGGTGGGAGTATCAAAGTAAGTTATCGAATGAATTTTTCACTGCAGTTCCACCGCACAAAGAGTATTGCCAACCTCAAACACACAACAACTAAGTGGGGTAGGTTCTGGTAAGTCTGAGAAAGTATCAGCTTGGAAGGGCTGTGTAGTACTCGCAATTCAGTTCTATGGTTCAAATTGGGACGCAAAATCAGTACTTTTAAAATAAACTGTATTTCTGAGGGGCAAATTCTGAGAGACTTTATTTTCCGAAAGAAATGTATATTCTGTTGCTGATAGCAGTATTTGAATTCGCTTATTGCGAAGGACGTATTGCACTGCTGCAAGATGTTCCCAGCTCTTTTGACGACGTGATACGTGAAATGGCGTCCGAAATTTTCAGGCAACACTTTGTCAACTATAATTGTATATTATTGTTATCAGATTTTCCAGATTCCGCTCTTGATGCAATTCCTTCTGGGACCACGACTGTGCGCATTTCACTGGCCACTACAAACAGTTCAGCTGAGCAGCTCCTGGTGTCCGCCCTGGACGCGGACTGCCAGGGAGTCGTGATTCGCTGCGACGATGCCGTCGCTGCTGTGGACTCCTTTCTCAAGGCGTCCAAACTGGCCATCCGGAGGGGAAAACGCCGCTTACTGGTGTTGCCGAACAGGCGAACTTCCTCCACTAACGTATCTGAAATTTTCTATCTCCACGGTATTGGGAATATTCACGACATCCTTGTTGCAAGGCTTGTGGACGAAGCTGACAGGTAAGACACAACGTTTGCATTAATATAGTCATTTCAGCCTTTAACTTTCAAGATGCTCATGTTGTCCCAAATACGACAAGTATGTTGATCTGCATTCTGTGATTAACTGTGTGCCATTTATTTCCGTCTTAAGCTCAAAACAGTTTCCCCATAAGTTCGGGCTATTCTTTCATCTCGCATTTCCTTATCGTGTTGTCATATGTGTGCGTTAAACAGTTACACGAAACTGTTATGACAATATCTGCATTTTATGGCGTCTTATAAGGAATCGACCTAGGATACTCATTTAGTCTTTTCGTAGCTTAGCTGCTGAGAAGTCCGGGTAAAAGCATAATATTTCTTAAATTTGTAAAAGAAGTTTCACTTATTAGTAACAGACATACATATCCCACGCCGAGAAACGGTGGAACAGAAAATAAATTTCAACTATTTACTGGAGATACGATTTTCAAAAATCGTATTACAGAAAGATAAGACCAAAAACAACATCTAATTCTACGTGATTACTATGCTACTCAAAATTAAGTGCCTGTCAGAGGTTCAATGAACCACCTTCAAGCTGTCTCTCTACCGTTCAACTCTCGAACGGTGCGCGGGAAAAAGGAGAACTTAATTCTTCTGTGGGTGCAATGAATTCTCTAATTTTATCGTGATGATCATTTCTCCCTATTTAGATAGGTGCCAACAGAATATTTACGCAATTAGAGGAGAAAACTGGTAATTGAAATTTCATGAGAAGAGCCCGTCGCAACGAAAACCGCCTTTGTTTTAATGATTGCCACTCCAATTCACATAGTATGTCTGTGGCACTTTCTGCCCTATTTCGCGATAATACAAAACGAGCCGCTGTTCTTTGAACTTTTCAATATCATCGGTCAGTTCCATCTGATACGGATCCCACACCACACAGCAACACTCCAGAAAAGGGGCGGACAAGTGCATTGTAAGCAGTGTTTTTACTGGATCGGTTGCACCTTCTAAGTGTTTTGCCAATGAATCACAGTCTTTGGTTTGCTCTACCCACGACATTATCTATGTGATCGTTCCAGTTTAGGTTATTTGTAATTGTAATCCCTAAGTATTTAGTTGAATTTACAGCCTTCAGATTAGTGTGACTTATCGCGTAATCCAAATTTAGCGGATATCTTTTAGTACTCATGTGTATAACTTCACACTTTTCTTTATTCAGGGTCAATTGCCAATTATGTAAATCATTTTGCAATTCGTTTTGGTCATCTGGTGACTTCACAAGACGGTAAATGACAGCAACATTTGCAAATATTCTAAGAGGGCTACCCAGATTGTCTCCTATGTCGTTAATATAGATCAGGAACAATAGAGGGTCTATGACACTTCCTTGGGGAACGCCGAATAGTTCTTCTGTTCTATTCGATGACTTTCCGTTCATTTCTACGAACTGTGACCTTTCTGACAGGAAATCACGAATCCAGTCGCACAACTGAGGCGATATTCCATAGGCACACAGTTTGGTTAGAAGACGCTTGTGAGGAACGGTGTCGAAAGCCTTCTGAAAATCTAAAAATATGGTGTCAATTTAATATCTCCTGTCGATAGCAACTCATTACTTCATGAGCATAAAGAGATAGTTATGTTCCGCAAGAACGGTATTTTATGAATCCGTGCTATGTGCCAGTAAATCGTTTTCTTCGATGTACTCATAATGTTCGCATGCAGTGTATGTTCCAAAACGCTACCGCAAATCGACGTTTGTGATATGGGCGTGTAACTCAGCGGGCTATTCCTATTTCCTTTGGGGATATTGGTGTGACTCGAGCAACTTTCCTGTCGTTAGGTACGGAACCATCTATGAGCGAGCGGTTTTATATAATTGCTAAATATGGAGTTATTGCATCTGCATACTCTGAAGGGAACCTGACTGGTATACCATCTGGACCGGAAGCACTGCCTTTATTAAGTGTTTAAGCTGCTTTGCGACACCGAGAATTTCTGCTTCCATATTTCTTATCTTCGTAATTGTTCTTGATTGGAATTCGGGAGTATTTACTTCGTCTCCTTTGGGTGAAGGAGTCTCGGAAAACCATGTTTAAGAACTCTGCTTTAGTGGCACTGTCATCAATGACTTCACCGATCTTATCGCGCAGTGAAGGTATTGATGCGTCTTGCCACTGGTGTGCTTTATATATGACCAGAATCTCTTTGCGTTTTTTGCCAGATTACGAGATAGAGTTTCGTTGTCGAAATTATTAAAAGCATCTCGCATTGAAGCACGCACTATATTTCGAACGTTAGCAAAACTTTGCCAATCTTCGGGATTTTGCGCTTTTGTTTTTTTTTTTTTTAATTTTTCATGCTTCTTTCGTTGCTTCTGCAACAGTGATCTCACCCGTTTTGTGTACCATGGGGGATCAGTACCATAAGTTATTAATCTATGTATTATATATCTCTCAGTTTCCGTCGACAGTATAACTTTGAAATCATTCCACATATTTTCTACGCTTACGTGATCGGATCGCCAGGAGTGAAGACTGTCTCTTAAAAAGGTGTTAAGAGCATTTTTTCAGCTTTTTCGAAACAGATGTACTTTGAATTTCTTTTTGATGGTTGTGGGTGTTATGTTATTCAGCATAGCCGCAACTTCCTCGTGGGCGCTACTCCCTGTATTCGTCATGATAATCCCTATTCGTCCAGGATTATTTGTTGCTAAGAGGTCAAGTATGCTTTCGCAACCATTTACGTTTCGAATAGCCTCCTGAACTAATTCTTCAAGATAATTTTCTGAGAAGTCTTTCAGTACGATTTCGGATGACGTTTTATGCTTCCCGCCGGCTTTAAACGTATAATTTTCCAGCATATCGACGGTAGATTGAAGTCGCCACCAGCTATAAATGTATGACTGGGGTACCTATTTGAAATTAGACTCAAGTTTTCTTTGAACTGTTCAGTAACTATATCTTCTCAGTCGGGGTTCGGTAAAACGATCAAATTAATAGTTTAGTCTGATTGTCAAGTATAACCTCTACCCATATCGCAGGAACTATGTACTTCAATTTCACTATAAGGCAAACTGCTTCTGACAGCAATAAATACTCCACCACCAACTGTATTTAAGGTATCCTTCCTGAACACCGTTAGATCGTTTGAAAATATTTTAGCTGAACTAATTTCCGGCTTTAGCCAGCTTTCTGTACCTATAACTATTTGAGCTGCGGTGCTTGGAGTTCCGGTTCCGTTCCAACACATCTACGAATACTTACAACCACAATACTGATTGTTTCTACATCTGCCTTACAGTGTTTTAGCTGCCCCTTTTAGACGGACGCCAGTCCTGTGGTTTCCTGAGACCGTCTAGCCTAAAAAACCGCCCAGTCCCTTCCACAGAGGCTCCGCTACCCGTGTAGCCTCTTCCTGTTTGTAGTGAACTCCTCACCTACTAAGCGGAACTCAGAAACCAACCACCCTATCGCACAAGTCAAGGAATCTGCAGCACACATGGTCACAGAACCGCCTGAGCCTCTGAATCAGACCATCCACTCGGCTCTGCACCAAATGACCACAGACGGTTCTGTCGACGATGCTATAGATGGTGAGCTCCACCTTAATCTCAGAAGCGAGATTGGCAGTCTTTACCATTTCTGCTAGCTGCCCGAAACCAGAGAGAATCTCCTCCGATCCAAAGCGACACACAGCATTGGTAGCGACATGGGCCATCACCATCAGTTGGCTGCACCCAGTACTCTTCGTGGCATACGGAAGTACCTTTTCCACATCCGGAATGACTCCCTCCCGGTATGCACACGGAGGGCACACTGGCTTCCTTCCCCTCCTTGGCAGCCATGTTCCTAAGGGGCCCCATTACGCGCCTAAGGCTGGAGCTCTCAACCACCGGCAAACCCATCCTCTGTGAATTCCCAGACCTTGTGGACCACGAAGCTTCCTCTGGAACGAGTTGGACGACTGCATCCGGCTCAGAGACATCATCAGCCACGGATAATGCCGAAACCTTTTCGTCAAGAGATCCAGGAAGGTCCCACATTCGGCTCCACAGAAAGTCTTTCGCTGCCTGCCAGGCTTTGGAATTATCTCCCACTTGACCACGGGTGAGGGGTCAACCTCAGTGCAGGCAGTACCTGGGGCGGCCACAGCAGTGGATCGATCGGGGGACACGTGGCGTGCTCGACGTCCATCGCATCCCCACGTCCGACCCCACAGAGTGATGCCCTTGTCAGTAGCCTCAACTTGTGTCACGGAAGCCAACACTGCCTGGAGCTGTGCACGAAGGGTCACCAACTCAACTCCCATCTGTACACAGCAATCACAGTGCCTTAACATTTCTTAACTTGCTTCTGTTTGGAAGTCGTAAAGATATCTGATAAAAGGTGTACTCGCCTTATCAACAGCAGGAACTCGTGGTGCTCTGTCACTGACAGTCTAACCGACACTGAGCTGTTCTAAGCAAAAACAAACGAAAGCCTGTACGATACGAGGGTCGAGACAACGGTCAATGGCAACGGCGGTACTGTACGCTAGACTGTTTTTAAAATGAAAGTGCTGGTACTGTTGTTGCTAACATTGCAGGATAACTAACTTTAAGAGATGAGGGAATGGACTAAAACAAGGAAAAAATGTGTGGTAAACATAGGCTCTTAAACTACATACCTTAAGAGCTACCAGAAAATATTCATCTTTGATATTGTGAAACACATCAGTTCTACTGTTCGTAGCTCTTAAGTTATCCGTTTTAGAGCCTATATATACTGGATATTTTTTTCTTGTTTTGGTCCACACAACTTCCTCCAACAATATGAAAACCAAGTAGCTTTCAGTAGGAGAGATGTGTTTCACAGTTTCGAAGATGAAGAAGTGCTCATGGCTGTTAACGTACGCATTTTAAAACCCAAGTTCGTTAGCCGTTTTTTCTTGTTTTCGTCCCTACTACCATGTCTGAAAGTTGCCTACACTACAAACTTAGCAACAACCGTCCCAGAATATGTAACTGACACAGGGTCTCTTATGTCAAATCTGTACATTTACCCTTCTCCATCACCCCTCAAAGTTTGTTACATAGTCACGTAATAGTCCAGCATAGTTATTGGTAACTTTCTTGTGTCTCACTGTGACTACTGAAGTAAGTACGCGCTTTGTTTATGTCAATGTACGACTAATACTTTTACATAACTTATTTAAGTTATGGTTCAGTGGATGACGTATACTAAAGTAAACGACTCTTAAAAAGACTACGGGTAATAAGACGGTCTTGAAACCGTCGAAACCATAGTCAAGATTAATTAAACCTGTACTTTGGAACTGGTTGGCTGTTATTTCTAAAGCACTTAAGCTCTTGTATGCACACTTGCTGAGGAGCAGCCATGTTCAAAATCTTAAACGAAATGTAGTTATAATTAATGGTAGGTCAACAAACCTGCATTAAAAGTCAATAGTCCACTTCACGCAACGTCATTTTTGGAATAAAAATTAAGGAAAGCAAAAGAAAAAAGTCGTTCCATGATGAAACAAACAGTTTACAACCTGAACTGCTGAATTCTGTTAACCTCTAACTGGAGCAGCAAAAAAATTTGTTTTTTGGAGAGGCGTAACGGCGTTTTGAGACGACGGCGGCAGCTTGTAATGTTGCAGACAAAGTTACTAGGGCAATTCCATTTGTAGCATTTCCACGACGAATTATGCATGCGAAGCCTATTCTCGGTTACGCAGCAAAGTCAACCCCACTGGCGTTTAACAGGCGACTGCCTGAATAGACGTAATTGTTGGTGATAATTTACAGGTCAAGCACGTACACGTCTAGCTGTCGTTTCAGTACGTTATACACTCACTGTTCGTGACAATTTCCGACCGCGATGTAACTGTTCACCACGTTTGCATATAACTACCCCAATCGCAAATTCACAGTCAGTAAAACCGCTGACAAGTGCGAGAGCTACCGCACAGCCAGCTTAACAGCTCATGCATCCAAGTTGCTGACAAGAATAACAAACAGAAGAATGGAAAAGAAAATGTGTTAAATGATGATCAAATTGGCTTTAGCAAAGGTAAAGGCAGCAGAGAGGAAATTCTGACGCTGTGGTTGAAAATGGAAGCAAGACTAAATAAAAATCAAGACACGTTCATAGGATTCGTCGTCTTATAATGTCAAATGGTGCATGACGTTCGAAAGTAGGAGTAAATTAGGGGTAAGCTATAGGGAGTGAAGGGTAATATACAATATGTACAAGACCCAAGAGTGAATAATAACAGTGGACGACCAAGTGCGAAAAGCTCGGATTAAAAAGGGTGTAAGACAGGGATGTAGTCTTTCTCCCCTACTGTTCGATCCATACATTAAAGAAACAATGATGGAAATAAAAGAAAGGTTCAAGAGTGGAATTACAATTCAAGGTGAAGGAATATTAATGGTAAGATTCACTGATAACATTGCTATTTTCAGTGAAAGTGATCAACAGCTACGAGACCTGCTGAATGGAATGAAGAGTCTAATGAGTACACATTGACTGAGAGTAACTCGACGAAAGACGAAAGTAATGAGAAGTAGATGAAATGAGAACAAATGGTTCAAATGTCTTTGAGCACTTACCATCTGAGGTCATCAGTCCCCTAGACTTAGAGCTACTTAAACCTCACTAATCTAAGGACATCACATACATCCATACCCGAGGTAGGATTCGAACCTGTGACCGTAGCGGTCGCGCGGTTTCAAACAGAAGCGCGTAGAACTGCTCGGCCACACCGGCCGGCGAAATGAGAACAGCGAGAAACTTAACATCAGTTTTGATGGTAACGAAGTAGGTGAAGTTACGGAATTCTGCAACCTAGGCAGCAAAATAACCAATGATAGACGGAGCAAGGAAGACATCAAAAGCAGAAGAGAACTGGCAAAAAGGGCATTCCTGGCCAAGAGAAGTTCTACTAGTATCAAACATAGGCCTCAACTTGAGGAAGAAATGTCTAATAATGTACGTTTGGAGCACAGCACTGTACGGTAGGAAAACATGGACTGTTGGAAAACCGTAACAGAAGAGAATCTAAGCATCTGAGATGTGGTGCTATAGGAGAATGTTGAAAATTGTGTGGACTGATAAAATATAGAGGTTCTGCACAGAGTCGAAGAAGAAAGAAATGTACGGAAAACAGTGAAAAGGAGAAGGGACAGGCTGATAGGACATCTGTTAAGACATGAGAGAATGACGCCCAAGGCACTAGAAGGAGCCGTAGCGGGCAAAAACTGTAGAGGAAGACAGAGATTGGAAAACACCCAGCAGATAATTGAGGAGGAAGGTTGCAAATGCTACTCTAGTATGAAGAGATGACGCAAGAGAGTAATTCGTGGCGGCCGCATCAAACCAGTCAGAAGACTGATGACCAAAGAAAAGAAAGTTCGTAAGTTCTTTCACCTAACGAGCAATAGTAATTATGTTCATCGCGACACTTACGGCTTCAAACACTCGATTTTTCATTAATACGACACACAAAATACACAGTTTTATGGAACCTCGGCTCCCTCGAAGCAGTTAAATGTAAAAACAGTTTCACTCATATGGTAGCACCAGCTATAATGCCTATTCGCGTAAGCATTGTCGTTACCGGCTGAGAAACAATCCATTTAGTAATACTAAAACCATAACACCTTTCTGTTCATAATGGTCACTTCAACTTTCATTACGCACTGCGGCGATAACCCAAATCGTCACTTGATGAGTTCCACGAGGCACTGTTTTGAGCAAGCTTTTGCATATCATATAAACAACGCACGTCCCGTCATACTACCGTAAACACACACACAAACACACACACACACACACACACACACACACACACACACACACACACACACTAACTAACATTCCCTCATTCTATAACACTGTTCAATAGTGTTTTCGCTATCGCCCTCTGCGTTTTCATCTCTACAATTTACAGAGAAATTCTTCACATCACAGTTAATATTATACACTACTGGCCATTAAAATTGCTTCACCAAGAACAAATGCAGAAGATAAACGGGTATTCATTGGACAAATATATTATACTAGAACTGACATGTGACTACATTTTCACGCAATTTGGGTGCATAGATCCTAAGAAATCAGTACCCAGAACAACCAACTCTGGCCGTAATAACGGCCTTGATACGCCTGGGCATTGAGTCAAACAGAGCTTGGATGGTGTGTACAGGTACAGCTGCCCATGCAGCTTCAACACGATACCACAGTTCATCAAGAGTAGTGACTGGCGTATTGTGACGAGCCAGTTGCTCGGCCACCATTGACCGGACATTTTCAATTGGTGAGAGATCTGGAGAATGTGCTGGCCAGGGCAGCAGTCGAACATTTTCTGTATCCAGAAAGGCCCGTACAGCAACTAAAACATTCGGTCGTGCATTATCCTGCTGAAATGTAGGGTTTCGCAGGGATCGAATGAAGGGTAGAGCCACGGGTCGTAACACATCTGAAATGTAACGTCCACTGTTAAAAGTGCCGTCAATGCGAACAAGAGGTGACCGAAACGTGTAACCAATGGCACCCTACCCATCACGCCGGGTGATACGCCAGTATGGCGATGACGAATACACGCTTCCAATGTGCGTTCACCACGATGTCGCCAAACACGAACGCGACCATCATGATGCTGTAAACAGAACCTGGATTCATCCGAAAAAATGACGTTTTGCCATTCGTGCACCTAGGTTCGTCGTTGAATACGTCATGCAGAGTCAAGGGTAACCGCAGCCAAGGTCTCCGAGCTGATAGTCCATGCTGCTGCAAACGTCATCGAACTGTTCGTGCAGATGGTTGTTCTCTTGCACGCGTCCCTATCTGTTAACTCAGGCATCGAGACGTGGCTGCACGATCCGTCACAGCCATGTGGATAAGATGCCTGTCATCTCGACTGCTAGTGATAAGAGGCCGTTGTGATCCAGCATGGCGTTCCGTATTACCCTCCTGAACGCACCGATTCAATATTCTGCTAACAGTCATTGGATCTCGACCAACACGAGCAGCAATGTCGCGATTCGATAAACCGCAATCGCGATAGGCTACAATCCGACCTTTATGGAAGTCGGAAACGTGACGGTACGCATTTCTCCTCCTTACACGAGGCATCATGACCACGTTTCACCAGGCAACGTCGGTCAACTGCTGTTTGTGTATGAGAAATCGGTTGGAAACGTTCCTCATGTCTTCACGTTGCAGGTGTCGCCACCGGTGCCAACCTTGTGTGAATGCTCTGAAAAGCTAATCATTTGCATATCACAGCATCGTCTTCCTGTCGGTTAAATTTGGCGTCTGCCGCACGTCATCTTCGTGGTGTAGCAATTTTAATGGTCAGTAGTGTACATGCAGATAAAATAAACAAAATAGGTTAAAATCTTTCCATTTCAAGTAATACTAAGAGTACCTATTAATCAATTAGAGAAAAGTAAACAAATTTTAGGTACGTTTTAACAGTATTGCCAAACACTGCTTGCTACACCATCAAAGATACATAAACTAACAAAGCGAGAGAAGTAACAGAGAAAATTGCCTATTACTAACAGCTGAAACACCGAGAAATTTATATTTAGAGTGAAAAATACTATCAATTTAGTTCAGCGAGCTACCATCCACATGAGACTCCCGGACAGAAACTTAGAGACAAAATATGTTTATCGGTTGGCTTTTGACTCACATAATTCTGATCGTGCAGGCATACTTGAGCATTGCATATCGACATCGGTCTCCAGCTTCGAGCTGGTGACCCTAAAGTTCACAGGAGAAGCGACGTGGCGGGACGAGGTGGTGACGGCGCGCTGGCGGCCCGGAAGTGGATTTGAGCCGCCATCGGCGGACCTCTTCGCCGACAGGACTGCAGACCTGCAGGGCCGCCAGATGGTTTTCGCAACAATCAATTACCCTCCGTACGTCGTACTCAAGACAGGTTCCCTTCCCGCGGATGGCACCGAAACTCGCATCCTAATTGAGTTCACCAAAAAGGTAACTTGCTAAACACTAGACGTGGTACTAAGCTTACTTAGCTATGGAAGTTAACAATTTATCTATTAATTTGCCACCAGCGGAAGTTATCATAATTAAGAGCAAAAAGTGACACCCTTTCAGAGTGTACCATAACAGAAGGAAGAACGCTTCAGTAGACAATGGTCCAGCAAACGAGCCGTTTGTGAGACTAAAAGCTGCCGCTGCCTTCATTATGAAACATGGTCCTAGTTTTTACAAATGTATTACAAATCTGAGATTTTGGACTCAGTCTCCACGAAATTATGCTAAATTTTCACCCATTGCTTACTTTAACAATAAATTAATTATGACAACTGCATGTTACAGTGATGTCCTTAAAGCCATGCACCTAGGAAAAGAGGTAGGTACAATGTTTCTTGCCTTAACAGAATTTTAGTAATCGAAGTACGATTGAAACAGGTATCACAAAAAAATTGTGACTTGATTCAGGAGCCGGCCGCGGTGGTCTTGCGGTTCTAGGCGCTCAGTTCGGATCCGCGCGACTGCTACGGTCGTAGGTTCGAATCCTGCCTCGGGCATGGATGTGTATGATGTCCTTCGGTTAGTTAGGTTTAAGTAGTTCTAAGTTCTAGGGGACTGATGACCACAGATGTTAAGTCCCATAGTGCTCAGAGCCATTTGAACCATTTGATTCAGGATTTCTTGGCAGGAAGCACACAGTATGCATAATGATCACACACCCTGTCACAGAGAAGGGTGATGGCTGATTTTGGTTCTTTGGATGGGTACTGGAGAAAGCAGGTTGCCTGCAAAGGAGAGTACTTGCAAATTACCTGTTCATTTTATACTATTTTACTGCCTGAGC
Source organism: Schistocerca cancellata (assembly GCF_023864275.1). NCBI lineage: Eukaryota > Metazoa > Arthropoda > Insecta > Orthoptera > Acrididae > Schistocerca > Schistocerca cancellata. The sequence continues at coordinate 904,128,050 of NC_064627.1, read as the reverse complement.
AGCACCAGTGCCAGTAGTCCACCAGAACCATCAGCAGTAACAGTAGTAGCCACTTACATTCACAATATTGCAAAAAAGTCATTTCAAGTGGCAGCAGAAGGCAGCCAGTGAGTATCTGCCAAATACGTTAGTGATATTACTGCTATTAAAATGTTTTATAACTTTTGTCTTTGATTTTTATTGTGCCTATAAATGTATATTTCAACAACGTTGCTTCCAATAACAGCAGCGCTACGTTACAGCATGGAGCACAGACAGTGTAGCCAAATTTGTAACGAGTTGCAATGCCTGCAGTTTACTTCCACGTCAGCACCCAGTGGCATGGGCAGATAGTTGAAAATGTGAAGTTATATTTCCCTGCATGTAATAACGCGACATTATTATGGGCAGGTTGTTGGAAAAATTTATGTGTTTTCCGTATGGCGGTCGACCTGTCGTGAACAGTAACGGCAATTCAAAGCGGTATAGGCCGTAAAAACTTTACAAGTGAGTTAACACAATATGAGTGCGACATTATAGGACACTTTCCACCGCAGGTGTGTGTGTGTGTGTGTGTGTGTGTGTGTGTGTGTGTGTGTGTGTGTGTGTCAGAGCGGGACGGCATAGGGGAGATTAAGGTTGTGTCTGTAACAAATTACATCATTCGAGGCACCTTTTAGACATGTGAGTATTCCCACCACATTATTTTACCTATTTATCCATAGCAAAATTCCATAAACACTACCGACTTCTAACCAAAGATAATGCATAACAAATACAACGCCGCAACCTCTCTTCCGAAGCCGTCCCTATAATACTAGATTGTATGATATCAAGTACGGTTCTTGGGAGGATTGCGATTCCCAGCCAAACATGCTGTATGGTAATGCACTACAGATAAATACACACCTAGACATTCGGCCTCTTTTTCTCTAACAAGTACCGGCCGGAGTGGCCGTGCGGTTCTAGGCGCTGCAGTCTGGAACCGAGAGACCGCTACGGTCGCAGGTTCGAATCCTGCCTCGGGCATGGATGTGTATGATGTCCTTAGGTTAGTTAGGTTTAAGTAGTTCTAAGTTCTAGGCGTCGTCCTCAGAAGTTGAGTCACATAGTGCTCAGAGCCAGCCAAGCCTCTAACAAGTTACGTTAAGTAACACTACTTGAATCCTGTTAAGCCATTCGAGTCATCAGGCACGTCTCTAAGTACATTCTTAAGTATTTATGGAAATTTCAATATTCTGCTTTGCATCAATGTCACGACGATGAGATTTATTAATTATTGTCAGTATTCTTACAAAAATGATCCGATAAACAAGAAGAAGCACAGCGTCACAAACACCACACGCAGTTCACTGTGAGATCGGACCTTCTGCTCTGCCCAGCGCCGTATTGCAGCACCAGGACTCGTGTCCGTCCCCGGTAGCTGAGTGGTCAGCGCGACAGAATGTCAAGCCTAACGTTCCGGGTTCGAATCCCGCCTGGGTCGGAGATTTTCTCCGCTCAGGGACTGGTTGTTGCGTTGTCCTAATCATCATCATTTCATTCCCATCGACGCGCAAGTCGTCGAAGTGGCGTCGAATCGAAAAATTTGCACCCGGCGAACGGTCTACCCGACCGGAGTCCGTAGTCACACGACCAGGGCTCGTGCTTACGAGGGAAGTCCCCATTGAACCCTGTCAGATTTAGTGGTAAGATGATCCAGTGGATAGGCCGTAAAAACTGGATACAGATCAAGAATAAAAACGGGAAGAAGGTATACTGAACTACGAAAAGAAAAGAAGAAAAATAGAGTCAACGTCCAAGCTCAAGATGTGCAACATTGAGGGAACTAGAATAGCCATGGCGTTGTGATTCTGTGGTCTCCATGCTGGATTGCAAAACGGGGAGATCCGTGTTCAAATTTGCCTCGTGCTTCATTTTTTTTTCACACAATTGTGAACTGTCCGTCCGGACACTGACGTGTTTGTTAGCTGTATTCAAATCTGAGTCTGTCTCGTTGTGTAACGACCGTTTGCAACAGCTAGGTGCAAGGAAGGGATCTCCGGACGTATGTACCTCCTATTTGTACTGCACATGTACCACATGTTATATATGGCTCTTGCATTCCGTTTTGGAAGTTTTGACTCACGCATTCCTTTGTTCTAATATAGTTTAGACCCGTTTAATTGTTGTTTTCACTTCACTGAGAGGTCTATGAGGCATCACAGCTACCCTCACTATTCATCACATTTACTTGCGACTGTAATATATTCTTACCACATGACTCATTTTCTATGTGTATAGTATGACAGCTGCAAAGACTTCACAAGGAAAACAGATACGTCGATGACCAGACACAATCCTCATAATTCTGGGAGAAAAAAAGGGACACGAGGCAGATTTGAACACGTATCTCCCGTTTTGCAGTCCAACACCGTGACCAAACAACCACGCCACCGTGGTTCTTTCAATTTGCTTGATGTTGCACATCTTAAGCTTGCACCATTCACTGTTTTTATTTTTATTCTTTCTTCACAGTTCAGTGCCCATTCTTCCTGTTTTCGAGTTTGATCTGCGTTCAGTTTTCGATGGGCTATCCACTGGGCCATTTTACCATTAAGTATGAGAAGGGCTGCGATGGGGAGTTTGCCTTGTTAGAACCCTGCAACGACATGGCCTATCCGCGTGACCCGCACGCGCCTAGACTATGCGAACGTTTGGTGGAAGTTGCCGAAGATTACCGATATAAATGACTGCCGCGTGAGCAGATGTACACTGGACCACGTGGCTGGCACAGTCACTTAAGGGACAGTCCATTGCCACACGGATTTAACTCGCTGGCACTCACTTGCACATGTCCGCAGCTCATAGTTCAAATGGCTCTGAGCACTATGGGACTTAACTTCTGAGGCATCAGTCCCCTATAACTGAACTACTTAAACCTAACTAACCTAAGGACATCACACACATCCATGCCCGAGGCAGGATTCGAACCTACGACCGTAGCGGTCGCGCGGTTCCAGACTGTAGTGCCCAGAACCGCTCGGCCACTCAGGCCGGCCAGCTCATGGTTCAAATCGTGTTCAGGCACTCGGCCAGTGCGCATAGCGCGGTGACGGGCGGTAGCGCGGGCCAGTGTTTACGTCGCGAGCAGTGCTGAGATGGTGAGCTAAGCAGCGTGTGCGAGCGCTGTTAACGTTTGTTTCTGAATAACTGTTGTAAGTACGATGTCGGCAATTAACAGAGCGAACAGCGTTCAGTGTGTTTTCGATCGCGCTGCATTGCGACCTACGGCGTTTGAAATTCACGAGTGGATTTTTGAGGATTTGAAATTGCCTGAAGATATAGTCGACAGGTTCCAGTTGGACTTTGTGCAGTACTCGTTATTTGTCAAATTTATTTCGAGTGACACTTATGAGATATTCGTTGAGGAGCATGTTGGTGTGAGACCATTTCGTCATAATGATGGCAGCATTAGTAATGTCCAAATTGTGCCTTCAGGATATGGAGTGAGAACCGTCAGGGTATTTAATGTGCCGCTTGAGTGCCCTGATGATCTGATTGCACGTTCTCTGTCACAGTACGGCGCTGTTTTGTCAGTTACCAATGAAAAATGGTCGAGTGCATATCGCTACCAAGTTAACAGCGGCGTGCGAAGTGTACGTGTAGACTTAAAGAAGCATATACCTTCGTATGTTGTCATTGGCGGCTGTCGCGCACAGGTAACTTACAATGGAAAACCCCCTACCTGTTCGATCTGCCATTCAACAGAACACCTGCGGATGAACTGCACACGTCAACGTCCATTTCAGCTTCCACGGGAACGTCCTGCAGACGATAGTGATAGGCTTGTTCCATTATTGAGTGAGGTAGTCGAGGGGGCTGTACCACAACCCCGGCAGCCGAAACTTGTTTACGAGACAGATATGCCAGTTCAGGTGGAATGCAGTGCCAAAGACATTCGCGGTAGGACAGACGTCGATTCGGCCCCGTCATCCTCGTCGGGACAGTTACCGCTGAATACCAACGATGCCCCAGCCACCTCTGAAACTAAGACGCAGGAGCGGGTGCAGATCAGTTTGCCTTAACCACCCCTATCGGGAGAGACTGCAGCAGAAACGAAGAAAGGCCGCCGAAGGAGAAGCAAAGGGCGTAGTAGCAAAGAGGAAAAGTCGGATGATTTGAGACCTGTACACATGTCAGAAAGTGGCAGCGAGACTGAACCTCAATCTTCTTGCTCAGTGCGCTGCGAGAACACTGCGAGGCAAGAACGCATTCGTGAACAAATCAAACACCGGAAGGCACTACCGAGCGCTGAGGGGAACAGAGCACCGTAACGGCTAAGAGGAAGAGCGAGCAGGGCAGCGAGCAGCTGCAGCAGCGCTCCCGCAGCGACTCGCTGACGTCAGTCGCAGCCCCGCGTGGTGGCCAGGCGGATGCGACCACGTTGACAGACTCAGCCGGCGGTGGCGGGCAGGGCTGAGCGCGCACCGCGCAGCACCCCGACAGCAGTGAACCGTGGTGGTAGCAGGACGACGAGATGCAGCAGTAGCTGCTCTCGCGCGTGACCATCGCGCTGCGACGTTTTCCACTCCCTGACCCGTTATAGCTTTGACGTTTCGCCTCATACTCCAGACGTTACCAACGAGCTAGGTTCAAAGCCGTCGAGAAGGACGATCCCAACACTCAGAGCTCATTGTCCTCTAAGCCATCATGCGACAGCCAAACCTACAATACTACCACAATTAACGTCAATAGGATTCAAAGTGCGGTGAAACTCTGTTCGCTAACTGATTTCTTGTATGGTACCAGCGTTGACACTGCCCTCCTACAGAAGGTAGTAACAGTCTTAGAAGCGGCCGGTTACGTTCTTATTGATATCATCAATATCCAGGATGCTGTAGGCACTGCCATACTTCTGCGCGACGGTATACCCTTTACGGACGTGCAGCGGCTGCCTAGCGGCCGTGGCATTTCTCTTCGAGTGAATGGTGTGCAGATTGTTAACGTATATGCCCCCTCAGGTAGCACTCATAAGAGAGGTCGTTCACATTTTTATAAAAACAAGATTCCCATTCCTCTTAGCGCTTATCGTGCTCATCTCATCCTTGGTGGTGACTTCATTTGTGTGCTTAACGACAGATACCAAACTCCTAGCACGAACAGATGTATCGAACTTGAACATTTAGTTCATGGCATGCGTCTTCACGATACTTGGGAGCAAGTGCACGGTGAGCGGGTAGTGTACACCTTCGTAAACTTCTGCCTGTCGGCTGGATAGGATCTTTGTGTCCGATGCCCTCCAGCGACACACTGTGAACTGTGACATAGCTCCTGTCAACATCTCCGACCATTGCGCATAAAAGTGTTACCTTAACCTACAACGCCAGCAAATTTACGGTGGGAAAGGCCACTGGAAATTGAATGTCAGCCTTCTGCAGGATGCCCAACTTGACGAGGAGGTGAACATAACGTGGCAACAGCTCCAGCGGCACAGACGTCGTTACGCTAGCGTTCTACAGTGGTGGATTGAGTGTGCTAAGCCTAAATTACGCTTCACCCTCATGAGCTACGCCCGACAAAAAAGCTTTTGGCACAAACAGACTATTGAATTTTATTATCGTTGTTTGAGATAACTGTACAGTCGAGCTACCAATCCTTCTTGCAATATCGATGTAAAGATCAAGTGATGCAAAGCGAAAATCACGGCGATATAACGCCAACGAATGCAAGGCATCATCGTGGGAGCCCACCCCAAGGACGTTGCCGCCGAAGAACGGGCCTCTCTGTATTACATCCTGAGAACGACGAAACGGTGTGAAGCCATGTTGACTGAAGCCGTCATTGATGACGCTGAGAATGCCATCACGAAGCAACGTGACATCATCTCGCACGTCTACGACTACTATAGTCATCTTTACAAGAAGCAATCCGTTGATGAACACTCGTGCGACGATTTTCTTAGTACCTTGAGCTGCCGCTTGTCACAACAGGGCAATGCAAATCTGTAATCTTTTTTCACAGAGTACGAATTCCGACTAGCGGTGCACAGTGCAAAGAAAGGGAAACCACCAGGTCCCGACGGTCTCAGCGCTGAATTTTACCAGCGATACTGTAACCTCCTCGGTCCGACACTCTTCGAGATAGCGAATGAAATCTGCCACCTGGAAGTCATACCCAAGGCATTTACGGAAGGTATGAACTTGCCCTTACGAAAAAAGGTAACAGCAGGAAGGTCGAAAACATGCGACCCATCACACTCCTGAATGCTGATTTCAAAATCATTACGAGATAGATTAAGCTACTGATGCAAACCGTTGTGTACAAGGTTTTAGGCAGTTACCAGTAGCCGGCCGCGGTGATCTAGCGGTTCTGGCGCTGCAGTCCGGAACCGCGGGACTGCTACGGTCGCAGGTTCGAATCCTGCCTCGGGCATGGGTGTGTATGATGTCCTTAGGTTAGTTAGGTTTAAGTAGTTGTAAGTTCAATGGGACTTATGACCTAAGATGTTGAGTCCCATAGTGCTCAGAGCCATTTGAACCATTTTTTAGTTACCAGTACAGTGCCGTGCAAGGCCGAAGTGCCATCTCAGCTGCCTGCGATTTGAGGGACATCATCTGTTCATATGCTGAAACCAAAGGACAGGGTGCTCTGATCTTTCTAGATTTTGAGAAGGCTTATGACCGTGTACGTCGTGACTTTTTCTTTAAAAGCATGAAGAAACTAGGATTTGGACTTCATCTCATAGAATTAATTCCCAAACTTACTGCAAACGCCTCTTCACGGATTCTCATTAACGGCCATTTTACGAAAGAAGTTTCCATTGGGCAATCCATCCGCCAAGGATGTCCTCTGTCAATGATTTTGTACGCCATTGCAGTGGAGCCGCTACTGAACAACTTAGCGTATAGCGAGATAGGGCTTAGCGTCGAGTCTGTCATTATCCCATGCATTGCTTATGCTGACGATATATGCGTAACTGTGTCATCATCACAACAACTTCTTTCAGCGGAAACTCTTTTTACAAACATTCACGTTTCTTTCAGGTTGAATACTGAATAGAACTAAAACCACAGCTTTGCACATCGGAGGCGGTATCGGAGACATATCCCATGTTATCTGGTGCAAGGTCAAAGATTATCACACAACTCTCGGTGTTACCTTTGAGGCCAATCCAGACAAATTCCTGACGAAGAACTGGTCACACAAGCTTAATAAATTACGTGCTGCTTTCATACTTCACAACGACCGTGACTTGAACATACTACAGAAAGGTAAGACCATAGAGATCGCCAGTGCAAGCAAGATGAATTATTTGGCGCAAATTCTTCCAATCTCCGACCATCTAGCCAAGCGTATACAACAAGCGTTATGTTGCCTTTTCTTTTAGAGGGCACATTTTCGAAGTTCAATCCGATACCTTAACCCTACCTTTCGTCCGAAGGTGGCCTTAACCCCATTAAGGTACACAAAAAGTGTGTCACCCTGCTGCTAAATCGCATCAGGAAGGAGTTTCGTACCCAGAGGCCAGTACCATCGCAAACCTCATTCAGCGGTGGAAGCCTCATAGCATTAATATCACAGGAATTCCACTTTCTTACAGATATGTGCGACTGCACTAGATGGAAATGAGCTACATTCGACACAACATCGTCTATAACGGAAGCCTTGCGAACAGGAAACTTTATGACCTTCTCATGACAGCAAGCCACAGAAAACGTCTCGAAGAAAAACATCGACATACACGTTGGAGTACAGTATGGCGGAATGTGCACAGCGACATGTTAGCATCATGCGTCGTAGCCAACTGGTATCTAACAGTCAACGATAAAGTAGCAACGAATGAAAAGCCACATAAGATAGGCCTTCATCCAACGCCAAACTGTGTCGCCTGCGGAAGAGTCGATACGTTTATTCATAGGCTCACGTGCGGACATGCAGAAGAAATTGCAACATCTCTTCGTCTACAATTGTCGGTGATAGACCGTACGACGACCAGTGGTGTAGACCTTTTAAAGATCATTCAGCCACAAGAACTGAGATATACACGAGCAAAAAACAAAGCTGCAACGTGGGTCATGGGCCACACAGCGTAGTTTATTATGCAGAATTGGCATGCTAGTTTCCTAGATTATTATTCTTACATCGAAATTGGGCACATTAAAGTGAGCCAGTATTGTGACGTCAGGAGGATATTTGGAAATATGCTGAAAATCATAATTAACGGTTAAATACATCAAATCCAATATTTCGGATAGCAGAGATTGTCAGTGATCTGTATGTATGAATCCTAGTTTCTTCCTGGGACTTAAGTTCTTGTCGCAATTTTAAGATAATATCCAGACACTTACCAATGCAGAGGGCATTTTTTCTTTGCAATTTTTGTTTTAACATCTTCCTTCTCACACAGAGCAGCGGAGCAACTTTCCTTCAACAAAGAAGTGATAGTCGTTTCTGCACCATACATTTTTCTGTTTACTACTTGAAAAAAAAACCCTCAAGAAGACATTTCATTTCTTATATTGCGCAACGGCAGACTGAAAAAGATATATACTTTGTTCATTCCATTCTCATTACAAATTGTAGCAAATGTTTAAAAAAATTGTCTAATGGCTAGCGTTGCTGCCTCTGGATCACAGGGTCCCGGTTTCGATTCCCGGTCGGGTAGGAGAGTTTCTCTGCCAGGGTACTGGGTTTTTGTTATGTCATCATCATCCGTGACAGTTGCTAGACTGGACTTAGTAAAAAAAATTGAGCTGTGTAAAAATTGTAACTTTGCACGGGAGGTGATGACGGGGAAGCTGAGAGCCCCAGGAACCAACCATCATCACCATCACTTGCACTTAAGTTGATAATCCACAGTGCGCAGATGCGAGTTTTGTCTGGCACCAAACGTAGGCGAAATTTGTACGAATGACAAATAAGGAAAACAGACATAAATTACTATTGTAATTACGAAGGCTTTCCCGGCGTAATAATTGATAATATTTTCCTCGGGTGAGCAGCCGGATCATAACGTCCTCTTGACACAATATTTCAGCGGTCCACCTGGCTGCCATCTTCAGGTGAGAGTGCTGGTACACGATCTCGGGCGCTGAAATATTGTCCCAAGCAGACGTTATGATCCGGCAGCACACCCAATAAGAATATTATCATAAATTACTATTCGTTATCTGTGAATGACAAATGTTATTGGAAACGTTATTCACTTACATGTATAAACACACTTATTCATATCTGCGAATAAAAGGTGTTAAGAATAAAAAATAAGTCTGAAATCCAACCTTATTTATTGCTCAGATCCTTTGTCATATCTCAAGCGAATGTATTTTTCGTTTATTTTAATTAGATTCCCAAACAACATTAAGTGATATTAACCCGAGTCATGTTTACATAACCTGTAAATTGTCCGCCTGCTTAGCTGGGTGGTAACGTGCTTGCCTCCCATGCAATGTGCGCGGGTTCGACTCCCGGCCGGGTTGGAGATTTTCTCCGCTCGGGGTCTGGGCGTGGTGTTGTCCTCATCATCATTTCATCCTCATCACCGGCCGCAAGTCGCCAGATGAGGCACCGAATGAAATAAGACTTGCACTTGGCGGCCGAACCCGACTAGAACATCTCGGTCAACAATGACATACGATCACTTCACTTCTACCTGTAAACTGAATCGTTCCACTTGGATAAAAGAATCTTTCAGATGATGTGTGTAATATGTAATAAACCATTAGCTGAACATTGGGCCACAAAGAACAAAAAGAGACCATCATGAAATTATATAGAATGATGATAATTCCTATGTTATCCTGTGGAAGCGAAAGCTGGCTAACCACAGCTTCTGCACAGAGTACACGAAAGAACTTGCCCCCCTTCTAACAGCCGTGTACCGCAAGTGTCTAGAGGAAGGTTCAAAATGATAGGAAAAGAGCACAGGTAGTTCCAGTTTTTAGGAAGGTTCGTTGAGCAGATGCGCAAACTATAGGCCTATATCTCTGACATCGATCTCTTGTAGAATTTTAGAACATGATTTTTGCTCACGTATAATTTGTAGGAATCAAGATGGATTGCGGAAATAGCGATCATATGAGACACAACTCGCTTTATTTGTTCATGAGACCTAGAAAAAATTAGATACAGGCTCCCAGGTAGATGCCATTTTCATTGACTTCCGGAAGGTGTTCAATACAGTTCCGCACTGTCGCCTGATAAACAAAGTAAGAGCCTACGGAATATCAGACCAGCTGTGTGGCTGGATTGAAGAGTTTTTAGCAAACAGAACGCAGCATATTGTTCTCAATGGAGAGGCGTCTACAGACGTTAAAGTAACCTCTGGCGTGCCACAGGGCAGTATTATGGGACCATTGCTTTTCACAATATATATAAATGACGTAGTAGGTAAAGTCGGAAGTTCCATACAGCTTTTCGCTGATGATACTGTAGTATACAGAGAAGTTGCAGCATTAGAAAATTGCAGCGAAATGCAGGAAGATCCGCACCGAATAGGCACTTGGGGCAGGGAGTGGCAACTGACCATTAACATAGACAAATGTAATGTATTGCGAATACACAGAAAGAAGGATCCTTTATTGTATGATTATAGAGTAGCGGAACAAACACTGGTGGCTGTTACTTCTGTAAAATATCTGGCAGTATGTGTACGGAACGATTTGAATTGGAATGATCATATAAAATTAATTGTTAGTAAGGCGGGTGCTAGGTTGAGATTCATTGGGAGAGTCCTTAGAAAATGTAGTCCACCAACAAGGGAGGTGGCTTACCAAACGCTCGTTCGACTTATACTTGAGTGTTGCTCATCAGTGTGGGATCCCTATCAGATCGGGTTGACGGAGGAGATAGAGAAGATCCAAAGAAGAGCGGCGCGTTTCGTCACAGGGTTATTTGGTAAGCGTGATAGCGTTACGGAGATGTTTAGCAAACTCAAGTGGCAGACTCTGCAAGAGAGGCGCTCAGCATCGCGGTGTAGCTTGCTCGCCAGGTGTCGTGAGGGTGCGTTTCTGGGTGAGGTATCGAATAAATTGCTTCCCCCTAGTTATACCTCCCGAGGAGATCACGAATGTAAAATTAGAGAGATTCGAGCGCTCACGGAGGCTTTCCGACAGTTTTTCTTCCCGCGAACCATACGCGACTGGGACAGGAAAGGGAGGTAATGACAGTGGCACGTGAAGTGCCCTTCGCCATGCACCGTTGCGTGGCTTGCGGAGTATAAATGTAGATGTGGATGTAATTGATAAGCTTAATGAGCTGTAGTGTATAACGGGTTTCTTTGTAATAATTTCTGAATGAAATGCAATATGTTAATAATTATAGTCTTAATTGGTAATGGGCATCCTCATAATGAGAGATAACTCAGTGGTACTTTATATATTCGTACTGAGTTACCGGAAAACTGTAAATATCGGAGCCTGTCGGTGTGGCCCTGCGGTTCTAGGCGCTGCAGTTTGGAAGCGCGTGACCGCTACGGGTCGCAGGTTCGAATCCTGCCTCGGGCATAGATGTGTGTGATGTCCTTAGGTTAGTTAGGTTTAAGTAGTTCTAAGTTCTACGGGACTGATGACCTCAGATGTTGAGTCCCATAGTGCTCAGAGCCACTTGAACCTTTTTTTTTTTTTTTTTTTTTTTGTAAATATCGGAACTGTGCATCACTGTAGCTGCATAAGCTTCCAACCGTCTCTTGTGTTCCCTCGCAGAAGAATGCGACGTGGCGCGTGGTGGACTGCGAAGAGGACAAGTGGGGCGCGATCTGGCCGAACGGCTCCGGGAACGGCCTGCTGGGCGCCGTGGCGATGGACGAGGCGGACGCGGGGTACGCGGCGGTGTACCACTGGTACCCCGAGTACCACTTCGTGGAATACACGCGGCCCTACGTGCGTGCCGGCCTCACGTGCATGGCGCCGCGCCCGCTGCTGCAGCCCGGCTGGCAGGTGCCCGTGTTGCCCTTCTCGCCCCTCCTCTGGGCGGCGGTCTGGACCTCCGTCATACTCGCCACTGTCGCCCTCTACACAGCCAGGATGGTCTCCAGCTGGCTGCTCGGTGAGCTCCGGTTCCCCTTCGATTTTCCGATAAACTAGGTCGTTTTCTCGGTAGCTAACCTTTTCCTCTTGGGAGATTCAGCTCCTGTATTGATATTTAAGATAATTCCCGCTTATTGCTACATATCAGTCGCACATTTTTATTAAATTAAGGGTAGCCGGAACGATACATCTCCTCCATGTTAATTTTAGAAAATAGAAGGAAATATTTTTCTAAAACCATTAAACATATTTTGATGGTGTTAGGACAGTAACCAGCCACAAATTTACTTTCAGCTTCTTTATTCAAAGGGCACCGTTACCGGTTTCGAATCGTTGTGATTCATCCTCAGACGGTTTACACGCTTTCTTTATGACATGTTGTGTGTTTTTTACACATTAATTTTCCTAGAATATAAGTAATACATAATTATAAACACGTCGCACGCAGATAGTTGCGTTAAAGATTTTCGTTGCGTGTCTCGCGGTTCTAGGCGCGCAGTCCGGAACCGCGCGACTGCTACGGTCGCAGGTTCGAATCCTGCCTCAGGCATGGATGTGTGTGATGTCCTTAGGTTAGTTAGGTTTAAGTAATTCTAAGTTCTAGGGGACTGATGACCACAGCTGTTACGTCCCATAGTGCTCAGAGCCATTTGAACCATTTTTTTTTCGCTGCGTGTGACTTACGTGAAACGTCGGTTTGGAGTGTTTGTTTCCATAACATTCGTCCAACAAATGTAAATGCATTCCCCCTGCATTCTTATTGTTGCACACGTAAATTGTTCTCACTAAACACTTTAGATTTGTCACTGAGAAGATTTCTACTACGCACCACATGTCTGATACATACAAAGAGCTTAAAAAAATACGACTATCCTATGTTTGGAAAGGATCATATATTCATTTACGCAACTGTAATGCCTTTTACACTAGTACAGAGACATTGAATTTTTGAGTTGATGTTTTTACATTAATTATAAAGTTTTTTTTATATAGAACTGTATAGGTAAAATAGTATAATATTTAATTACATTTAGCATCATGAGAATTATAGTAACATATAAATTTGCTACTTGATCTGCAGATAATTGTACTAATACTATTTGCTTTTGAGGCTGGAAAGTAATTTTTGGAAATTTTTCAGAAAAGGGGTGTTAGCTAACTCTGTTTGTTCGTTAAGGATATAGTCTGGGGTGCTGTTTTTGTGTGTGTGTATTTCTAATTCTTCTAATATACTCATAGTGGCTCCTTTTTCAACTAGATGCAAAATTTTTTGATGTTTATTGTTACTATTGCAAATGTTCCGGTTAAGAAAGTTAATGTTTTTATTAGTTTCATGTTCAACTGAGAATTTAATATTTTTCTGCATTTTCTTAGTTCTGCTGCTAATGTATCTATTTTATTGCCTGTACCATCAAAAGGGCAAGATTGTATCATCATGAGTGACACAGACCAGCAAAATGAAATCAATATAATTTAAACAGTTGCTCATAATAATGGATATGACCCACAATAATAGAAAAACTCCACAACAAAATGCAGACAAAAACCACAGATCCACTTCACAGCAGTCACTTCAAGCCAAATCAGTGTGCCACTGAACCCAAACCTAAATACGCTACTCTCACATATATAGGCCCACTTTCATACCAAATAGCAAACTTATTTAAAAAGAAGAAAAATATAACAATCAGCTTTTCCACAAACAATAAATTACAGCAAAAAGTAATCCATAACGTAAATACCTCCAAGAGTCCCTACCGTAAATCATAAATATACAAACTCAAATGTGATACATGCCCAAAATTCTACATCGGACAGACAGGCAGAAGTTGTGAAATTAGATACAAAGAACATATTGATGCTTTAAGACTTGGTAACTTGAACAAATCAGAATGTGCAGCCCATATTGCTGAAGAAAAGCATTCAGTGGGAAACATTGACGACAACTTAAAAATTTTGCATCTAGTTGAAAAAGAAGCCACTATGAATATATTAGATGAATTAGAAATACACACACACAAAAACAGCACCCCAGACTATAACCTTAACGAACAAACAGAGTTAGCTAACACCCCTTTTCTGAGAAATTTCCCAAAATTACTTTCCAGCCTTAAAAGCAAATAATATTAGTACACCTATCTGCAGCTCAAGTAGCAAATTTATATGTTACTATAATTCTCATGATGCTAAATGTAATTAAATAATATACTATTTTACCTATACAGTTCTATATAAAAAAACTTTATAATTAATTTAAGAATATCAACTCAAAAAATCCAATGTCTCTGTACTAGTGCAAAAGGCATTACAGTTGCGTAAATCAATATATGATCCTTTCCAAACATAGGACACCATGTTACGATACATCATAGAATCTGTGATACTCATATGTTTGTAAGCTCTTTGTATGTATCAGACATGTGGTGCGTGGTAGAAATCTTCTCAGTGACAAATTTAAAGTGTTTAATGAGAACAATTTACGTGTTCAACAATAAAAATACAGTGGGAATGCGTTTACATCTGTTGGACGAATGTTATGGAAACAAACACTCCAAACCGACGTTTCACGTAAGTCACATGCAACGAAAATCTGTAACGCAACCATCTGTGTGTGGCGTGTATATAATTATGTATTATTTATATTTTAGGAAAATTAATGTGTACAAAACACACAACATGTCATAAAGAAAGCGTGTAAACCGTCTGAGAATGAATCACAACGATTCGAAACCGGTAACGGTGCCCTTTGAGTAGAGGAACTGAAAGTAAATTTGTGGCTGGTTGCTGTCCTAACACCATCAAAATTTGTCTACAAACAACAGCCACAGCCTCCATCATGTCATCATATGGCAAAATTGCATTAAACTTATTGCTCTGAGATTTGGACTACAATTTCAGTGCATATTTCTCTACGAAGCTATAATGCCATGTTAAGAAATATTTATTCCTTTTTGTTTTACAGTTTCCTTAAACGGATGCTAACTTTTTTCTCTATAAATTTGCACTTTTTCTTCTATAACTCTTCATTTATACAATATTATTTTACAATTTGTTATAAAAATGAAGGAAAAGAATAAAGAATATTGTGCATAAATTTCATTGATATACTGTTAGCAGTTTTTTGAGAAAATGTTCCTCAAAGATGAAAATTTTAAAGTTATGCGAAATGGCTTTCAAAGATTTTTCAGCACATTGCTGCTCCATATGATTGATTATCAGCATCTTCTTCTTTTTCCAGTGTTAGTTTCCTTTTCGCTTTTCTTTTCTTCCCTTTTGCTGCATGTTGTAGAATTTTGTCTATTTTATTGCACCTCTTAGACCTTCTTCATCAATTAGGCGCACTGTGGAAATGGTGTTGTGTCGTGGTTGGAAACATAAACGTTTCTGTACATCACATTTGATAATGTTTCCTTCATTAATTTCTCGACCTCCGCTATCGGATGGAGAAATGTACGCTCCCCCTGAATAGGTCAGGCGTGCACTACACGCCGGAAGCGGCTACAAGGTAAGCGGAGTACGTGTGGAGTGCACATGTGGGTTTTTTAGGTTAGAAAATTCCCTGCCTAGGCCCGACAAGACGCCTCCTGAGACGCGGCAAGGTAGGAGTAGGCAAAATGCAACAGGGAATAACAATATTAATGTGCTAATAGTAAACTGCAGGAGCGTCTATAGAAAGGTCCCAGAACTGCTCTCATTAATAAACTGTCACAATGCCCATAGAGTACTATGGACAGAAAGTTGGCTGAAACCAGACGTAAACAGTAATGAAATCCTAAACTCAGATTGGAATGTACACCGCAGAGACAGGCTGGACAGTGAAAGGGGAGGCGTGTTTATAGCGATAAGAAGTACAATAGTATCGAAGGAAATTGACGGAGATCCGAAATGTGAAATAATTTGGACGAAGGTCACGGTTAAAGCAAGCTGAGACATGGTATTTGGATGTCTCAATAGGCCCCCTGGCTCAGCAGCTGTTGTGGCTGAGCACCTGAAGGATAATTTGGAAAATATTTCGAGTAGATTTCCCCACCATGTTATAGTTCTGGGTGGAGATTTTAATTTGCCTGATATAGACTGGGAGACTGAAACGTTCATAAGGGTGGCAGGGATAAAGAATCCAGTGAAATTTTTTTAAGTGCTTTATCTGAAAACTACCTTGAGCAGTTAAACAGAGAACCGACTCGTGGCGATAACATATTAGACCTTCTGGTGACAAACATACCCGAACTATTTGAAACAGTTAACGCAGAACAGGGAATCAGCGATCATAAAGCGGTTACTGCATAGATGATTTCAGCAGTAAATAGAAATATTAAAAAAGGTAGGAAGATTTTTCTGTTTAGCAAAAGTGACAAAAAACATATTACAGAGTACCTGACGGCTCAACACAAAAGTTTTGTCTCAAGTACAGATAGTGTTGAGGATCAGTGGACACAGTTCAAAACCATCGTCCAATATGCGTTAGATGAGGATGTGCCAAGAAAGATCGTAAGAGATGGAAAAGAGCCACTGTGGTACAACAACCGAGTTAGCAAACTGCTGCGGAAGCAAAGGGAACTTCACAGCAAACATAAACATAGCCAAAGCCTTGCAGACAAACAAAAATTACGCGAAGCAAAATGTAGTGTGAGGAGGGCTATGCGAGAGGCGTTCAATGAATTCGAAAGTAAAGTTCTATGTACTGAATTTGCAGAAAATCCTAAGAAATTTTGGTCTTATATCAAAGCGGTACGTGGATCAAAACAAAATGTCCAGACACTTTGTGACCAAAATGGTACTGAAACAGAGGATGACAGACTAAAGGCCGAAATACTAAATGTCTTTTTCCAAAGCTGTTTCACAGTGGAAGACTGCACTGTAGTTCCTTCTCTAGATTGTCGCACAGATGACAAAATGGTAGATGTCGAAATAGACGACAGAGAAATAGAGAAACAATTAAAATCGCTCAAAAGAGGAAAGGCCGCTGGACCTGATCGGATACCAGTTCGATTTTACACAGAGTACGCGAAGGAACTTGCCCCCCCCCCCCCCCCCTTCTTGCAGCGGTGTACCGTAGGTCTCTAGAAGAGCGTAGCGTTCCAAAGCATTGGAAAAGTGCACAGGTCATCCCCGTTTCCAAGAAGGGACGTCGAACAGACGTGCAGAACTATAGACCTATATCTCTAACGTCGATCAGTTGTAGAATTTTGGAACACGTATTGTGTTCGAGTATAATGACTTTTCTGGAGACTAGAAATCTACTCTGTAGGAATCTGCATGGGTTTCGAAAAAGACGGTCATGTGAAACCCAGCTCGCGCTATTCGTCCACGAGACACAGAGGGCCATAGACACGGGTTCACAGGTAGATGCCGTGTTTCTTGACTTCCACCAGGCGTTCGATACAGTTCCCCACAGTCGTTTAATGAACAAAGTAAGAGCATTTGGACTATCGGACCAATTGTTGGATTGGATTGAAGAGTTCCTAGATAACAGAACGCAGCATGTTATTCTCAATGGAGAGAAGTCTTCCGAAGTAAGAGTGACTTCAGGTGTGCCGCAGGGGAGTGTCATAGGACCCTTGCTATTCACAATATACATAAATGACCTTGTGGATGACATCGGAAGTTCACTGAGGCTTTTTGCAGATGATGCTGTGGTGTATCGAGAGGTTGTAACAAAGGAAATTTGTACTGAAATGCAGGAGGATCTGCAGCGAATTCACGCATGGTGCAGGGAATGGCAATTGAATCTCAATGTAGACAAGTGTAATGTGTTGCGAATACATAGAAAGATAGTTCCCTTATCATTTAGCTACAAAATAGCATGTCAGCAACTGGAAGCAGTTAATTCCATAAATTATCTGAGAGTAGGCATTGTTCGCCCACTGCTTGAATACTGCTCAGCAGTGTGGGATCCGTACCAGATTGGGTTGATAGAAGAGATAGAGAAGATCCAACGGAGAGCAGCGCGCTTTGTTACAGGATCATTTAGTAACCGCGAGAGCGTTACGGAGGTGATAGATAAACTCCAGTGGAAGACTCTGCAGGAGAGACGCTCAGTAGCTCGGTACAGGCTTTTGTTGAAGTTTCGAGAACATACCTTCACCGAAGAGTCAAGCAGTATATTGCTCCCACCTACGTATATCTCGCGAAGAGACGATGAGGATAAAATCAGAGAGATTAGAGCCCATAAGCCCATACAGAAGCATACCGACAATCCTTCTTTCCACGAACAATACGAGACTGGAAAAGAAGGGAGAACCGATAGAGGTACTCAAGGTACCCTCCGCCACACACTGTCAGGTGGCTTGTGGAGTATGGAAGTTGATGTAGATGGAGATTGTATGTTGCCACTGCATCATACACTCCAGAATGCAATGTATTTATCTGTACAAACACTCTTTTTGGGATACTAATCCAAATTAAATTATTTACACTTTCATTTGGATTTTGTGTTTTCCCATGTGAACACTTTTCCAATAAATTTGGCTGTGATAAATCTCTGAATCAATTACAGAATTTGGCAAACTTTTTATATGGGCATATATCCTTTCCTGATTGGTACTTGCACCATGAAGGCAACATATTTGTTGAAGTGAAGCTCAACAAACTAATGAACCATTAGTGTTTACTTAAGTTCTCCAGGCTAAACGTATCTCTGAGTGTTCTTTTTTTTCCTTATCCTTTTTTGTAGTCTTGCGAAACTATTTGCAGGTTCTGATTTTCAGTTTATGTAAAAAATCCAGTTTTTATCCCTGGTTTCTCAAATGTATTTGATTTACATTCATATCCACTTATTTAAATACGCTAGTGTGATGAAGATGTAGTGTTGGAAGGGAAGTGTCGAAGATAGTGCATAGATGTGGAGAGTGAATGGAAGCAAGCAACTTCTTGAATACAACACGAGACGATCAAATTAGCTAGTCTCATATTAGATTGTTACCAGCTTTAAGACACACAATAATCACACCGACGGATTTCCACATAATCGACAATAGAGAATACTATGGGTAAATTAGATAACAGGCACACAATTAACTACATTAATGTGTGCACTGCACGGTTCTAGATACGTGCATATACTTCTGAGTATCTTTGAGCATGTATATCAATAGAAAGAAACAATATTTAAGATAACTCTCATTTTTTGTTCCATCTCAGTTGCACATTTTTATTTACATTACATGTTGCGATCACTCATGGTCATCTTCAGATGCAAAACAAAGTAAAATCTAATATTTTACCAATAACTAGAAATTAAAAGGACTGTACATAAATGTACAATTTACCTACACATTTGCTTCAGCAACCCGTCTTGTCTACTTAGAACCACATACCAAAGCATTGTTGTTTGTAGCTGCGGTCAGTGTTTTGAATAGGTATATGTTAGAGTTAGGAAGAGTTGAGGGTGGGGGGGGGGGAGGAAAGAAGTTGAGTGAGGAAATGAGGGAGCGCGTGGTGGGAATGTCATGAGCTTAACAACACTGGTCGTGCTAAAATTACATACTGCATAATTAGTAAAAATTCTCGTTGAAATACTAATAGTGTAGAACAATGGGTATATAAAATTTAAACGGCATCAGACACTAAAATTATAAATTTTGGAAGTAAATAGTCTCCATTTTTTTCTTTCAAGTAGAAAAGGTGTACTCCTAAACAATGGTGGGTAAACAGTGAAAGACAAAATGATCGTAAAATTACAGAAGTGGAACTACTTATTATATTCACCGCAGCTGCAAAGCATAGTAATCTGATACCTGGTTCTGAGAAGGAAAGACTGGTTTTAGACTCAAGTAGTCAGGTAATTTCTTCATTTATATAAAATTCTCTTCACTTCTACCTCTTGCTAAATATTAGCTTGTACACATTTAGTTTTAATTTGTCTTAGATCTGAAGATGATCGCGAGTGATTGAAACATTTAAGAGGAGCCGGAACGATGAAAATGACAAAATTAACGATTTTTTTGTTTTTTTATTATAAAATTATTTGGAGTTTTCTGAATAAAACAAATCAAGTTTCACCCTTCTAAGTGAATTCTAAGTGTGTTTTTTATAGCTGCAAAGTTGACGTGCCGCGTACACGGTTGTAACGACTTGGTGTGACACCTCTGACGGCGCCGCTCGCTGGCTGCAAGCAGAGTATCTTTGCGGAATTAGACAGTGTTTTGTTTTCCAACGTTGTATGGATTTATCTCTCTGATAAGTGACTGTTCATATCGGTAAACATAAACGCTATACCGTAAGTGTTGACTTGTGGAGTTTGCTTTGTGTTATTTAGCTGTTCAATTTTGAGTATTTGACGAATTGCGCTCGTACCTGTTTTATTTATTTGGTTTGTGGATATCAGTATGTTCCGTTTCAGCAATCGAGTGTTTTAGAAAAAGTACAATGAGTGGAAGAAGAAATCTTTTCTTGTTTCGAAGGGAGATGCTGCTCAGACTGCTTCACCGACTACTCAAAATGAATGTGATAGAACTTCTTCCAGCAAGAAACTTTGTGACAGCCAAGAAAAATTTGAAAACTATGAAAGTGACAGTAATGATGTGGATGAAATAATTAACATTTCCTTGCTCTCTAATATTTTGAAACATAACGTAATAGGCCAAGTTTGCAAAGAAAGAGGACTGGAATTGAAAATAACTTCATACATTGGTGTGGGATGTAAAATGTTATTGAAGTGTAACAGATGTGCTGCAGAAGTTTCGTTTTCTAATTCTAACAGTATTCCTCGTAGTGGTAATAGTGGAAAGAAGGTGTATGATATAAATGTTAGGCTAGTGTATGGCTTGCGTTGCATTGGCAATGGCAGTGCTGCAGGGACAATGTTATGTGGAATTATGAACTTGCCAAAATCACCAACAGGGATTGGATTTTATAATGAATTGGTGGGATCTTTTGCTGAAGATATTGCTCAAGCAACAATGAAGAAAGCAGTTGAAGAAGCTGTGACAGATAATGGGAATTGTAGAGATTTAACTTTTGCTTCAGATGGATCATGGCAATGTAGAAGTCATAAATCCCTAAATGGAGATGTGACAGCTACCAGTGGAGACAGTTGCAAAGTAATTGATGTTGCTATTCTCTCAAAACAATGTAGATGTAAGGGCAATACCAAGGACGAGCTGCACGAGTCGAGCGATGGAAGTAGAGAGAGTGAAAGCAATTTTTTCCAGATCACAGGAGTGGTATAAGGTACAATATACTAACTATCCAGTAGATGGTGATTCTAAGGGATATAAAGTTATAGAGGAACTCAAATCTTATGGCAATGAAATTCACATTAAAACACAGGAGTGCATTGGACATGTGCAGAAGCGCATGGGGGCTCGCTTGCGCAAACTAAAGCAGACATTAGGATCCCAGAAGCTTAATGATGGTAAGACACTTGGAGGAAGAGGGAGATTGACAGATGAAGCATGGACACCCACAATATGCACAGTGCCCCACTGCTGCAACGTGACATTATATCAGAAACGTCAGTGCCAAACGCGAAAACACAACTAAAATATACATCACATGAGACTTCTAGATATGAGCGGAATTCTAACACAATGGTGTAATCAAAATTTCACATTTCCGTGTGTTTTCAGCATACGTAATTTTAGAACTGGAAGCAGCCAAAATTAGAAATATATTTCTTTATGAGTAACTGACGGTGTTTACAGTGACTAAACCGAAAGGCTAATGGTTTATTAAATAAGCTGTTTATAATAAATTCACGAACTGATTTTTAATACCTGTAATAACAATTCACCTGTATTTGTGTCAGGGCAATAGACACCATACCGGTTCATGTCAGCTCCAACAAACAAGCGAATACAAGGGACACAAACTAATAACAATGCACTCCCTGATGGTTAACAATTGCCAGATCTCTTAAACTACTCGAAATGCCTTTATACACGCTTGTGATGGGAACAACCGAATGATAAAAATCGATTCATTCGATTGTAGTTTTACGTATCAGTTCAAGTATTCATTCATTCTTTTGAGTGAAACTAGTCTGTGAAAGCAACCGAGTGGAAGGAATCGATTCAGTCAGCTGGACAACTCATTCACCGTTTCGAGTGAAGCAAGTTTGTGGGAGGAGCGGAAAGAAAAATATCGTTTAAGTGGTCGGACTACTCATTCCATCTTTTGGGTGAAACTAGCAGTAGAAGCAACCGAATTAAGACAATCGTTTCAGTAAGTTGTAGTTTTACCTGTCGGTTGGATTATTATTCATTTACTTTTTACGAGTGAAAACAATCAGTGGGAGTAATCGACAACGTTGTAGCTTTGCGTATTGACTGTGAAAAGAATCAGTAGTTTCTCTGTCGGTTGAACCACGCATTCATTCCTTTAACTGAAACTGCTCTTCGTTGTTTTAGCAGACCGAGATACCTATTCATTCTTCTGAATGAAACCGGCCTGCAATAGTTTAATGAACAGACCTTAAGCAGTAAACGTGTTCATTAAATTATGAACTGATTGGAGTAATTTCTCTTTTCATCATTTTAAACTGATTCATATACGGTGGTGGATTAATGCCCCAGGCACCACTAATGCATAAATAATTAACCTGACATACCCCTGGGGTAGGCCTGCTATTACTTAGATAGCCGACCCTAGAAAAAACTTTGAAAACCCCGGACATATGGGTCAAATAGAATTGTTTCCCAGACGCAAAGAGTTTGTACACGGTACGTTGGCCGTTGGCCACAATGTTCCCCGAGGAGCGTGCCATAATGAAGGGCAGGGCGTGGGGTGGGGGGGAGGGGGGGAAGGGTGTTTCCTCGTTTGCGTTTCAGTGCTAAAACTGCCAGAGCAGATGTAAATTGCACAAGAGAGTACCAAGGATTTGAGTAAGCGCATTGCAGAGACGTTCATATTCAGATGTAGGTACTGCTTTGCAATAAGGAAAATGAATGAATAGCTCAAAGACCCAATAGGGAAATGACATTTAAGACATTCAGCTGTCCGGCGATCGGGGCAGCGTAGCGGTGTAAGTGATTGCCCTTTGTTGGTAGCTTCTGATTGTCTCAATAAAGAAGTATGAATAATACAGGTTGTTCCAATATTGTCTTCGTAATTTTGATCTCATATTTCAGAAATGAATACAGGTAGGAAAGCGATTTTTGTGGTATAATATTCATATACACCTAAAGTTCTAAGGCCACATTCGGGACACATTAAATTCTTTTTTTTTATGTTACACAAAATCTCTAAACTGGACATGCAAACTATCACTTTAATCTGTTACCAAAGGACATTAATTTATAGTTTGTTAGTACCTTCTACCAAGAAGGAGTGCGAGCAGGCATACAGTATTTATCAGTGCTGTAAATTTTCTTCATCATGTCTGTATACTTCAATAGTCATGAAAACAAGTCAACTCAAGTTTCATAATAGTTCACTCTAGTGACTAACATTGCTTTTTCAGTTTCCACAAGAAGCTGTGGTTTGTCACTGCTCCATGCATTACTCGTTTGGAATAAACCCTTTTAGTGACAGCATAGCGACGCAGTTGAAATGAACAAACGATTCAGGATAAATCGTCTCATAATTGCTAAATCCGGGACAAATAGTTGTCCCGAATTACTTTTGAAAACATGCGGGCCTGAGACAGAAAAATCGTGAGTCAAGTAAAATGGGGGATTGTCACCTTAAACGGTTTGATGCGACCGCGACGAATTCCTCTCCTGTGCCAACCTCTTCTTCTCAGAGAAGCTCTTGCAACCTAAGTCCTTTATTATTTGCTGGATGTATTCCAATATGTGTCTTCCTATACAGTTTTTGCCCTCTACAGCTGCCTCTAGAACCATGGAAGTAATTCCCTCATGTCTTAAAAGATGTCCTATCATCCCGTCCCTTCTCTTTATCAGTGTTCACCACATAGTAGTTTCCTCCCCGATTTTGCGCATAATCTCATCAGTCCACCTAATTTTCAACATTCGTACGTAGCACCACATCTCAAATGCTTCGATTCTCGTTCGTTCGGGTTTCCCAGCAGTCCATGTTTCACTACCGTACAATTATGTGCTCCAAACGTATATTTACAGAAATTTCTTCCTCAAATTAAGACCTATGTTTCATACTGGCAGACTTCTCGTAGCCAGTAATGGCATTTTTGCCATTGCAAGTCCGATTTTGATGTCCTCCTTGCTCCGTCCGTCATTGGTTCTTTTACCGCCTAGATAGCAGAATTCCTTAACTTCTACTTCGTGACCATCAAACCTGATGTTAAGTTTCTCGCTGTTCTCATTCCCGCTACATCTCATTACTTTCGTCTTTCTTCGATTTACTCTTAATCCATTTTCTGCCCTCATTATATTGTTAATTCCATTCACTAGGTCATGTAATTCTTTTTCATTTTTGCTCAGGATAACAATGTCATCAGCGAATCATTTCATTGATAACCTTTAACCTTAAATTTTAATTCCACTCCTGGACCTTTCTTTTATTTTCATCATTGCTACCCCGACGTACAGATTGAACAGTAGGGGCGAAAGGCTACATCCTTGTGTTACACCATTATTAATTCGAACACTTCGTTCTTGGTCTTCCACTCTTATTATTACTTCATGGCTGTTGTACATAGTGTAAATGACCCGTCTCTTCCTATAGCTTATCCCTACTTTTCTCAGAATTTCGAACATCTAGCAGCATTTTACACTGTAGACCGCTTTTTCCAGGTCGACAAAACCTACGAAAGTGTCTTGATTTGTTTTTAGTCTTGCTTCAATTAACCGGAACATCATAAATGCCTCTCTCGTGCCTTTACCTTCTCTAAGGCCAAAGTGATTCTCACCTAGTATGCCTCAATTTTTCCATTCTTCAGTATATTATTCTTGTCAGCATCCTAGATACATGAGCTGCTACGCTGATTGTGCGATAATACTCGCACTTGTCAGCTCTCGCAGTCCTCCGACTTGTGTGGATGATATTTTTCCGAAAGACATGTGGTGTGTCGCCAGACTCATACATTCTACACACCAACGCGAGTAGTCGTTTTGTTGACACTTCCCCAATGGTTTTAGAAATTCTGATGGAATGGTATCTATCCCTTCTGCCTTATTTTATCTTAAGTCCTCCAAAGCTCTTTTAAATTCTGATTCTAATACTGGATCCCCTATCCCTTCTAAATCGACTCATGTGTCTTCTTGCATCCCATCAGACAACTGTTCCTCATCATAAAGGTTTTCCATGTATTATTTCCACCTATCCGCTCTCTCTTCTGCATTTAACAGTGGAATTCCCATTGCCCTCTAAATGTTACCACCCTAGCTTTTAATGTTGGCGAAGGTTGTTTTGACCTTCCTGTATGCTAGAGTCTGTTCTTCCGACAGTCATTTCCCTTTCGACCTCTTGACACTTTTCATGCAGCTGAGTTTCCTATTTATTTCATTCATCAGCGACTTGTAGATTTGTATTTCTGAGTTTCCTGGGATATTTCTTTACTTCCTTCTCTCATCGATCAGCTGGTATTTCTTCTGGTTCCCATGGTTTCTTTGCAGAATATTTCTTTGTACCTATGTTTATCTTTCCAATTTGTTTGATGGTCCCTTTTAGAGATGTCCATTCCTCTTCAACTGTGTTGCCTACTGAGCTTTTCCTTATTGTTTTATCTACAGCCTTAGAGAACTTCAAGCGTATCTCGTCATTCCTTAGGACATCTGTATCCCCCTTTTTTGCGCACTGATTCTTCCTGACTAATGTCTTAACCTTCAGCTTACTCTTCATCACTACTATACTGTGATCTGCGTGTATATGTGCTCTTGAGTATGCGTTACAGTCAAGTATCTGATTTCGGATTCTCTGTCTGTCCATGAAGTAACCTAACTGAAATCTTTCCGTATCACCCGGCCTTTTCTAAGCATATCTCCTCCATTTCCGATTCTTGAACAGAGTATTCGCTATTACTAGCTGAATTTTATTAGAGAACTTAATTTGTTTTTCTCCTCTCTCATTCCTTGTCCCAAGCCCATATTCTCCTGTAACATTTTCTTCTACTCCTTCCCCTACTACTGCATTCCAGTCCCCAGTGACCATATGATTTTCATATCCCTTTACGTACTCGATTACCCTCTCCGCAACCTCACATACTTTCTCTGTCTCTTCATCTTCAGCTTGCGACGTCGGCATGTATAGTTGAACTATCGTTGTTGGTGTTTTTTTCTGCCGGTTCCGTATGACTAAACTGTTTACAGTTACACACTCTCTGCCCTACCTTCCTGCTCACAACGAGTCCTACTACAGTTACAACATTTACTGCTGCTGTTGATATTACCCTGTGCTAATCTGACCCGAAATCCTTGTATTCGGTCCATTTCACTTCACCGACCCTCACTACATCTGGATTGAGCCTTTGAATATCTCTTTTCAGATTTTCTAGTTTCCCTATCACGTTCGAGGTTCTGACATTCCACGCCCCGACACGTAGAGCGTCATCCTTGCGTTCATTATTCAATCTATTTCTCATTGTCACCTCTCCTTTGGCAGTCCCCTTCCGGAGTTCCGAAAGGGGGACTAAAAACTTTAAGTTTCTTTCTGATTCTCTTCAAATGACTCATTCAATATATTACTTTCTCACAGGCGTATCTCGCGAGAAGACAGCGAATGCGAAAACTAGAGAGAATTGGGCTGACAAGGAAGCTTATTAGTAATTGTTCTTAAGTGCGAAACGTTCGCTACTTGAACAAGGAAACAGGGAAACAGCAGTGGTACACCAATTACCTACTCTCCGTCACACGCCAGCAAAGAAAGGGAGTTAATATTGCATTGTCATCCAGTTCTGAGCTAAATTGAAAGTTTCAAGTCCGTAGATTATCAGGATGTCAGTTTCAAATCAGTTGCAAAATTTGTACCTAATAGACAGATCGACTGAAAATCAAAGTACTCTCCTCCTCACACCAGACTCGAAAGCGAATTAATATTGCAATGTCTTTGAATTCTTATACGAGGTACCTAATCTTCGCCACACAGCGAATAAGAAAGCCATTTAATATTGCATTGAAATTCAGTTCTAAGTTGGAAGTTTCAAGTCTGTAGCTTATCGGGAAGTTAGTTCACAATCAATTGCAAAATTTCTACCCAACAAACAGGGACCAACAGATCCAAAAACAAAGTACCGTCTCCCACACAACCAGACTCGAAAGCGAGTTAGTCTTACAGTATCATCCAGTTGTGAGCCATGTTGAAAGTTTCAAGACTAGCTTATAGGGAAACTAGTTTAAAATCAATTAGAAAATTTTTACTGCCAAAAACAGACAAGTAACCGACCTAATGAAAACGTTAAAAAGTGATTGTTGATTTATATATACACAAATTTACAGTGCAGGACCAGTTACTAAAATTTTAAAACCAACAAAAATTTATGTTTAATGGCATTAAGTGCGAAAATTCGTATTTCAGCAAGGAGATACATACACAACAGACTGGATTTTAGAAACATTCCCATTCTCGAAGTTTAAATTATATGTAACACCTTTTGGTTCGTGGATGTATGAGTAAGGAATAAAATGGCAAAGTTATTTTTCTATGAAATAGAATTCTGATGTTGGGCAGAGCCCGAAGCATGTCATTTGGTAAAAATGCACCAAAACACTAGTACCTGTTTGCGACTACTCAGCTTTCCTAAAACCCACCAGTAATATTAATAATAATGGTCGCATGCCTGTACCAGCAGTTTCAGGTCGACATACTTAAATACATACATTTTGAATGAACTTTATTCTTAGAAATCTACTTTTTAATCACTTCTTGAAATAAGGTACTTTATTTGTGTCTACAAAAGTTGTCAATCCTAGTCATGCTTCATGTACAGCCGAAAAGACTGACAGAGTATGTAAATTAAGTAAAACCACTCAAACCCGATTGATAAAACGGCTGCAACCGATGGAGACTTGTTTCAATCGGTTGTCTCACACTGAATGAAACCACTCAAACATAGTGAGTAAGTGAAAACAATTCGTATAGCTGACATGGCCGCTGACTCTAGTTTCATTCGCTTGTTTCTTTCGACTGAAACAAAGACTGAGTGAAGAAACAATCGACTGACTAATCGATTATTAAAAACTGTCAGTTGTCCCATCACTAGTATACACATCAGCTGCACGTAAAATATGAACCGTTACAGTACTATTACCAGCTACTATTACTGCAGATATACGGTACTTCTGCGGGATTTCCAAATCCACAGCTTCAGCACTTTACAGCATGCTCTCCTCTCTTCGCAGTATATTTACATTTCTGGAGTATTGCGGATTATTTTTTTCCTTGCCTACAGATTCGTACATTTAATATTTTAATAACTGGTCGCGCCGCCTCTTATTTATGGGTGAGAGGACACTATAAAATAATTTCTTTTGAATTTCGTCCACGGTGAATAATATTCTGGGAACATAAAAATGTGTCTGATTTATAAGAATCGCATAAGATACAGAATTAGGGTCTTAGTTGCTTATCGTTATTTACTCTTAGCTTCGAGCAAGACATATGATAATACGCAGAGCGTGCGCTCTTCTTACATGCTCAATTAAATTATTTCAAGTATTAATCAACAGTTATTAGGCCCATGTAATGGACGATGATGATAAATGGCGGAGTTCGTTACAACAATAGTGATTGTTTCTGCCTACTTTTCCACGTGTACTGATTTTCTCTGGCGTTGTCTACATCTTCCTAAAGACGCAGACAAATGAACACCGAGAGAATAAATTAAATCCTTCCTATACAGGTCAATGACGATAACATCTTTAAAACAGTACGTGAGTATATATCTGTTCCTAATTTGGAGGCGCAAAACAATACTGAGATATCACAAACTGTGGTAACAACTGTCTGGATAATTTTAGTGCAACAATAACTAAAATAACAATAACAGTTCATTAGGAATGGACATTAACTATGAAAGGTAAAGGTCGCTATTGGAGTCCCAGTCCGGCAAACAGTAGTAGTGTGTCAGGAAAAATGGTTCAAATGGCTTTGAGCACTATGGGACTTAACATCTGAGATCATCAGTCCCCTAGAACTTAGAACTACTTAAACCTAACTATCCTAAGGAGATCACACACATCCATGCCCGAGGCAGGGCTCGAATCTGCGACCGGAGCGGTCGATCGGTTCTAGACTGAAGCGCCTAGAACCGCTCGGCCACTCCGGCCGGCGTGTCAGGACATTTAGTTAGTAATATGCATTGAACAGCTGATCAAATTTGGAATTTTTGCGGTACTCCAAGAATGCCTATTTTTTATGGTGGAAAATAGCCTTCGTGCTTTTTCTTTGACTGGTCTGCGTCCGTGTGATGCTGAAAGCCTAACGAACGTAGAGCAGGACTACGCCATCAGAAGTTTTAGTTGTAAAGTTGTTTGCGTATACAACCCCAGATGTACGAGGGTTATTCGGTCGCGAAATGGAAACACTGTAAAAATCAGGAACGTTCTATTTGCAACAGTTAGCTACACCTTCCCGCTACCTCTCTGCATAGTCGCCGCTCCAACTGGACATTTGTCGTAATGTTGTACTAACTTCCCTATATCTTCATCACAGAAGGAAGCCGCCAGTGTTTTTCGACACTTCTCTAGGCTAGTCTACCGCTCGTTGTCTGTGCCCAAATGATGTCTACATAGCCAGCGGTTCATGTGGGCAGAGATGAATCTCAGAGGGAGACAAATACGGGCTTTATTTCCCCTGAAGAGTGCGGCTGAGCATTGTCATGAAGAGAATTGTCATCAAGAAGGAAACACATGATAGTTATATGTGCTGCATGAGATCAAGCGAACTCTCTCACGAAGCGGGAGACATTATTTATCTATGCGCACATTGCGCTCTCAGAACTGAAAAGACCGATGTGATGCAAACGACATGCACACTAGAGACACTGCCCAACGCATCTTGCGCAAAGCTTTATCCGATTTTCACTGTGGCTTCCATTTCGCACCCGATCATCCGATTTTCAGTGTGGTTCCCATTTCGCGCCCGATCGGGCCTTACTTTACGAACAGCTCTCATATTTTCTGGGTTGTTTGGAGGAGAATAATCGTAAGGGGCTGACGGTCACAGGAGCGTACTACCGTATCTCACTACATGGTTATGGAAGACCATCAAGACGAAGCGTTACGGTAAGGTATCCAACAGGCTGTCCGTGCTCCACAGCAGAATCGCAGCTCTTTCTGGCCCCCGGCACTGTCACATATCCCGCTTCTTTGGCACATCAGATTTTGTTCCTGCTCATATCCTCCCGACATGGGTCTCAGTGAGTTCTTCCTTCCTTCTTCGATGTAGTTGGTAGACGGAAAATCATCGATTAAAACAGGAGTTATTTCTGGTGTTCCCCAAGGTAGTGTTGTAGGCAGGCATTTACAGAATGGTAACGAGGATATTCCTCGAGGTGGTACGTCCCTTGCACTGAAGAATTCTACAGCAAATGTATGTGCCGTCCATCGTTGAAAAAAATGTGTCGCGTTGGCGCATAACTATGTAGCAAGAGATTAACACCACATTTAATCCTCAGAGCTTGATTCTCTACTGATGATAACTAAAACTGTATGGCAATTTCTCATATATCACGAATGAAAATTTCTTAGGGTGATTTGCCGGTTTGACGTGGCTAATGTGCAAAATATTTGGACAAGTTGTTATCATCAGATACGTCAATAGACCAATGACACGAGGATAGCCCGGATTCTATTTATGTCTGTGGGCGTCACTCACGCATTACGCGTGCCCGGGACAAGGCTGCGTGTCCTGTCCTAGATTCGTGTCCTGAAGCAACAATTTGCTTGTCACTCATCCCAGTACTCTCTAGCTGTACTTGGTCCTGCAGAGAAGCTACAAGTGATCACCATTTCTCCATTCCCTGGCGCAGTTTAGGAATATCCTTTAAATATTATAAATAACATTGTAACTTGAAGTTGTCAATGGCGCTATGTACGCAGGTGGTGTTTGCCATCATCTAGACGTCTACAGTACTTCCTAAAAATCATTTTGTGCTAATGCAGCTGCTTGTTGCAGAGGATGGGCGGGCAGTCGGGCGATACGCCACTGTGGAGGACTGCTTCTTCCGGTCGCTGGGCCTGCTGGTCCTGCAGACGCCGGACGTGGAACGGCGCCACACACGTGTCGTGGGCCCCACGCGCCACGTGCTGTCATGGCTGTTGATCGCCTACCTGCTCGTCACCGCCAGCTACGGCAGCGGACTCTCCTCCGTGCTCACCATACCTCGGTAGCAACCAGCAATATGTCATTTCTAGCAGTGTGTAGAGAGTATTTGTTACCAGCACTATGCTCTGATGTGCTGCACTTCAGGCTACTATATATGTAGCTCCTAGTGTACTGTTGGCTTTGTTTATAATGTTTGTATAAATAAATTATTATAATGAGCCAAATAATTAAGACTACCAGCTTAATAGCTTTTTGATACACGGTTGAGTCCCAACACAACAGCAATTCTGCATGGCATGGTCTTTGGTAGGTTTCTTGAGGCACGTCCCTCCAGATGTACACGCACAGGAAACGCAATTCCCATTAATTACAGGTCGCTGTTTTGTGGTTACGGACGTGGCTCCAGATAGCCCCACGATTAGTACCATCCGGTTCATATCAGGCGAAAATGGTGGCACACACCTCGATGTTACATCTACGTCTACATGGATACTCTGCAAATCACATTCAAGTGCCTGGCAGAGGGTTCATCGAACCACCTTCACAATTCTCTATTATTCCAATCTCGTATAGCGCGCGGAAAGAATGAACACCAATATCTTTCCGTACGAGCTCTGATTTCCCTTATTTTATCGTCCTGATCGTTCCTCTCTATATAGCTCGGTGTCAAGAAGATATTTTCGCATTCGGAGGAGAAAGTGGGATATTGGAATTTCGTGTGAATTTCCGTCGGAATGAAAAACGCCATTCTTTTTATAATTTCCAGCCCAAATCCTTTACCATTTCTGTGACACTCTCTCCCATATTTCGCGATGATACAAAACGTGCTTCCTTTCTTTGAACTTTTTCGACGTACTCCGTCAGTCCTACCTGGTAAGGATCCCACACCACTCAGCAGTATTCTAAAAGAGGACGGACAAGCGTAGCGTAGGCAGTCAACTTAGTAGGACTGTTACATTTTCTGAGTGTCCTGCCTATAAAACGCAGCATTTGGTTAGCGTTCCCCACAACATTTCCTATGTGTTCTTTCTAATTTAAGTTGTTCTTAACTGTAATACCTAGGTATTTAGTTGAATTTACAGCTTTTAAATTACACTGATTTATCGTGTAACCAAAGTTTAAGGAGTTCCTTTTAGCACTCATGTGGATGATCTCACACTTTTCGTTATTTAGGGTCATCTGCCACTTTTCGCAGCATTCAGATAGCTTTCCTAAATCGTTTTGCAGTTTGTTTTGATCTTCTGAAGACTTTATTAGTCGATAAAAGACAGCGTCATCTGCAAACAACGGAAGACGGCTGCTTCGATTGTCTCCAAAATCGTTTATATAGATAAGGAACAGCAAAGGGCCTACAACACTACCTTGGGGAACACCAGAAATAGCTGCTGTTTTAATCGATGATTTTCCGTCTACTGCTACAAACTGTGACCTCTCTGACAGGAAATCACAAACCCAGTCAGACAGTTGAGACGATATTCCATATGCACGTAAGTTCACTACGAGCCACTTGGGTTGCACATTGTCAAAAGCCTTCCGGAAATCCAGAAATACGGAAACGAACTGGAATCCCTTGTCAGCAGCAGTCAACACTTCATGTGAATAATGAACTAGTTGTGTTTCACAGGAACGAAGTTTTCTAACCCCATGTTGACTGTGTGTCAATAGACGGTTAGTTCACTGTAATTCTTCTCCAACTAGTGTAGTATCATCCAGGTCTTTTGGAAGATGCCATCACACCCTAAAAAGTCATCAGGGATTTAGGAATACTGTTGGTTGGTAATAATTTTCACGAATTCCAAAGCTGATTACTACCACAGGTCCCAAGAAAGATAAGGTGAATGTCCCCACTCGCAAAGTTTTCCCCCACTGGCCTATAACAGTGGCAATTTGTTTACATCACTTAAAGACGTTGTGAGGCAGAATTACAATTAAAAAGATAATGTCTCACATCTTGTTTTGGTTTAGGGCACAACCACTCATAGGAAAAAGGTGAAAACTAATATACAACGTGAACTAGCTGTCTGAAGATGAACCTGTCGGTTCGAAACCGGTAACGGTGCTATTTAAATTAGATAAATAGCATTTTAAAAAGTGACTGGTTGCTGTTCTCTTCTATGTAAGAGTCAACCTATATTTTGTACGCAGCCATGGGCTCAAAATATCAGTTTTTGAGAAAATAGCATCAAGTTGCATGCTTCTAGCAGCCGTTAACTTGGATGTCTGCGTACCGTCACAGGCAGTTGATGTAACAATAAATGTAATTCGTTTGACAATCCGACCGTTTTCCATTGATTCACGGTCCAGTCTGAACGTCACCGAGCCTACAGCCATCGTAAGCGACCGTATCGTCAAATCAACATCAGGGATCATTTGCAGCGGAGCCCCATGTTCAACAATGTGCACTTAACGGCGTGCTCCGAAACACTTGCGCCTTCACCGGCAATGTCGTCAGCCGGCCGTTGTAGCCGAGAGGTTCTAGACGCTTCAGTCCGGAACGGCGCGACCGCTACGGTCGCATGTGTGTGATGTCCATAGGTTAGTTACGTTTAAGTAGTTCTAAGTTCTTGGGGACTGATGACCTCGTATGTTAAGTCCCATAGTTTTCAGAGCCTTTTATTTATCTGTCGACAGGCCTGGCACAAATTGCCTCCTACTTTACACCGCGGCCAAGACTCCGACCTGCAAGTTGTGTGATGAGGTCTATTCGAGACTTCGCCATTCTGGAACCATTTTCCATAGATACGACAAAGGCATGCGAATAACTGACCGGTTTCACCGTTTCCTACACGCTCCTTCCACGGCCATAGCAATCTGCTTGTTTTTCAGAACCGCTAATGCGAATGAAATTATCCATTTACTACTCGTCACGTCGCTAGTACTATTCCCCAATCGTCTCTGTCCCACTTACGTACTTATAGATACAATTCAGTCGTGGTTGCAATAAAGATAGAGTTATTAGTTCATCACTTGCGACGCATTTCGCCCGTACTGAAAGACAGCTTCGGACAGTCTAACTATAGGCAAAAACTCATCTAATGAAATGAGGAGTGAAACGCGTAAGACTCTACTCAGGAAAGAATGGGCCAAGTGCATGTGTGTCAGTGGTGTAGTGCTGGCACGTAAGGTTTAGCATATATGACAGATGAAAACAGGCCATATTTTGTGTTTAAGAGGCGTCGTCTCCGTATGACGGTTTTTTATGCTGTTGACAGAACCTGTGTTTCAGAAAACTGACTTTTGATTTTATCATATGAGAGTGTTCCTTTATTACCATTTTTGGCTTGTGGTGTGCTACCATCGGCATTGTTTCGTATATTAGCGTTATACATACACTTGGTCCATCCTTTCCTGGCTGTAATTTTATGCGTTTGACCCCTCATTTCATGAGATGATTACTTACCTATAGTTCGATTGTTTGAAGATTCCTTTCAGTACAAGCGAAACGCGTCGCAAGTGTACTCGAGTTCTCCCTCGGGCATGGGTGTGTGTGTTAGTCCTTAGGATAATTTAGGTTAAGTAGTGTGTAAGCTTAGGGACTGATGACCTTAGCAGTTAAGTCCCATAAGATTTCACACACATTTGAACTCTAGTGAAAACTGCAATTTACTCGCCAGTTAGTCAAACCTGCTGGCCAGCGCTACTGCTATATAGTGGCATTCTCTTGATGTTATAATGCATGGACTGGTAGCGCATTCATCTCACTTTTGTCAGCTAGTTCGATACCAGCATCATAGTCATAACAGCGTGTCCTGCACGAGTCGAAACATCCACTTCGAATGTCGTCAGTAGGATGTGTACTGTGTGTACTTTCATTCTTGCTCTCGATACTTGAACCCCATCCCTTCTGATGTCGATTTGCTACTTCTTTAATTTGCACACTATCCACGTACTCAATATTTACATTATATTTGCACGCTCCGTCACCTTTAGCTTCAGCACAACCACCTGGTTCTCCTCTTCGCTGAGAAGCAGTATTATATCTGGTTAGAAAAACAACACTTAAAATACTGATCATTTCGAATCAAAAGGTTCTCGATATTTATCAAGCAAACAGCCCGATGAATCTTCTTTTCTCCGCAGATATGAGCCACCAATCGACAGCGTCGTCGACTTGCGCGACAGTGGTTTGGAATGGGCTGAAACGCACATTGCATTTCTAAATTCGCTGAGAGGTCGCACTGAGCAGGTGTATTTGGACCTAATCAACCAATACCGAGTGCTCACAGTGGATATCCTGAAGTCCAGGACCACCACACGTGATTTGGCCTTCATCATCGAGAGACTTCCTGGAGGTACTTGAATGCGCTAGTCCTGCTTTTATTGCTGCTATGATGTCCAAACCTTATACTGGCTATAGAAATGTTATCTATGTCTCGAATTAAAGCAGTCGCTTTACTGAAATCAGGTAACTATAGATGTTTCAGGCTGTGAGGCAAATTCCAAAATCGTACCTCACCCGAATAGCCTCATTAAGATGTGGATTCTTTCTAGCTTGTTTTCTGGTACCCATAGCACTAACAAGTGCATTTAGGGGATCTGAAGACATCTTTCTTTGAGTTATTTAAAAAGGATTAGTATTCTATTATCATAAAGCCGATAAAAGTTTGAAATGTTACCAAGGAAGCCTTTCTCCTCCTCTTAAATACTAACAAAAGTCTCATTCTCAGAACTTGCCCACAGTGTCCGTCTTCAAGGCCTATTCCTGAGGTTAAACTCACACATATTTTGTCTGTCACTGCTCGTGAAAAACAAATTACTTCTGGAAGCCTTTAGAAACTCATAACAATGCATTACATGCAAATGGGTGTTCCACACGTCCTCAGTATCTAATTTGTCTCTTTTTCAATCAATATAGGGAATTAAACTTGATTTGCCGTTCGCATCGGCTTTGCCGCAGTGGTAACACCGGTTCCCGTCAGATTGCAGAAGTTAAGCGCTGTCGGGCAAGGCTAGAACTTGGATGGGTCTGTCGGGCGCTGTTGGAAAGCGGGGTGCACTCAGCCCTTATGAGGCAAACTGAGGAGCTACTTGACTGAGAAGTACGGGCCGGGAGAGCGGTGTGCTGACCACATGCCCCTCCATATCCGCATCCAGTGATGCCTGTGGAATGAGGATGACACGCCGGCCGGTCGGTACTGTTGGGCCTTCATGGCCTGTTCGGACGGAGTTTTTTTTGTTTTTTTTTTTTTTTTTTTTGCATCTTGTGTCGACTGCTGGCCGTATTGGCGCAGCTGGATGCAGCTACGGCTTGGTCGCTGGCTGATTGGATGATAACCGCTGGTAATACCCGCACGGCTGTCTCCGGGTGTGATGTGGCTTGCGGGCTCGGCGTGTTGCCTTGAGGTGTAAAGGGAGGACTTAACGCTGTCTTGTTAAGACCGACAGAGACATTTGTCGTTTTGCATTTTGCATGCTCTTTACGGTTTGTACAGAAAAAATCCCGTATACAGTGGCTTCAGCGGTGGCTAGATGAGAGCTGTGGGGAAGATAATGGCAGTGCGATCGTCCTAAGCTTTTTGGTCGAAAACAGGGTTTTAGTGTGGAGCAAACAAGGCATGCGTCGGATCTTAGCTACACGGTCTCGTAGTTGTTGCGCCAGCTATGGCCCTTCCGCTGGGGACGGTAGCGGTGCAGTGAGATAATCTTCTGGAATGTGTTAAGGCCCCCCATATATCTTTCTTCTGCCAATACTTCTATGTCTTGTTTTTACGCTGTGCGGTGGCCAAGGGAAGGCCTCTACTCATCTCTAGCAGTGGGACATGAGAGCTGTCTTTAGGGTTCGATCCCATTTTGGGCCGATTAGTAGCTTGTATTATGATAGTGCGGGATAACCTCCAAGTTGGGAGTTCAGGGTGTAGATTTTGCCCATCATCTGACCACCGCGGCACGTGGTGAGAAGGTATGTGTAGTCGATGGCAGGCGGAAGTGGTCCCACGACATCGATGTAGAGGTGGACGAATCTTGCTGTAGAGGCTTCAAGTTGCCCGATTTCGGCTTGCTCGTGTCATGTCACTTTTTATTGGTGGCGTTGAATAAATAAATGTGCTTCTGTACTGGCATCTTTTTTAAGCAGTGGCCACTTGAAACGATCGGTCAGTAACTTGGTACTCGTATTTCCTCCTGGGTGCGGTAGTGTCACGATAGAATCCACCAGAACAGACAGTATTTCCAAATCAGGCTTACCATCGCCTCCTGACGCGCCTACAGCTTACCATCTCTTGACCTCCATGAAGGCAAACACGAGTGGAATTAAATTTCTGATCGACGAGCAGGTGCAAAAGAGGTTCTAAAATGGGGGAATGAGCTAGCGGCAGAGTCCTTCGAGTAGTAGATAAAGAAGCTTATCACATGGTTCACCACATGCACTGAAAGGGATGGTGATTACGTGAATAAAACATCAGTGTATCAACAATATCCTGTAATTTTTCTCAATTACACTTTTTCTGGGAGTATATATAAATCTAGTACACTTACTTTCTGGTGGTTTCTCGCACCATAGACTACACATAGCTGTCAGCCTCTACAAAATTAGGCTGGTAAAATGTTTGATTTAAATTTCCATCTATTTTTATGTAATACTATGACCATTGACTACGCAGGATCAACATAAGGTTAATAACGCTTGGGTTGATGTACCTTAACAGGTTATTTTACCATTGGTGACTACATCGACGAGGAGGCTGCAAGCAGATATCTACGCCCAATGCGCGAGGATATTTACTGGGAATACGTGGTTCTCGCAGTGCCCAAGGGCTGGCCGTACATACAGCAACTAGATGAGCTCATCGACAGACTGTTCGAGGCAGGAATCATGCATGCATGGGAAGGACAGGTCAGTATTCTGATCCGTTTGCTGACACCTCACTGGTAATATTACTGAGCATGAGCAGAATCTATCTTTTTGTTGTTGTTGTGGTTTTCAGTCCAAAGACTGGTTTGATACAGCTCTCCATGCTACTTTCACCAATGCAAGCCTCTTCGTCTCCGAGTCTTTCTGAATCTGCTTACCAGTATTCATGTATTGGTCTCCCTATACGACTGTTACTCCTCATACGTCCCTCAATCACTAAATAAACTGGTTATCCCTTGATCTCTCAGAATGTGTCCTACCGACCTACCCCTTCATTTTATCAGGTTGTGCCTCAAATTCCTCTCCTCGACAATTCTATTCAGTACCTCCTCATTAGTTACGTGAACTACCAATCTAATCTTCAGCATTCTTCTGTAGCACCACATTTCAAAGCTTCTACTCACCTCTTGTCTAAAATGTTTATTGTCCGTGTTTCAGTTCTATATGTGGCTATATTCTATACAAATATTTTCAGAAAAGACTTCCTGACACTTAAATCTATACTCATTGTTAACAAACTTCATTTCTTCAAAAACCATTTTCTTGCTGTTACCATTCTGCATTTTATATCCTCTCTGCTTCGACCATCATCAGTTATTCTGCTGCCCAAGCAGCATAACGTATCTACTCCTTTAAGTGTCTCAATTCCTAATATAATTCCTTTATCATCACCTGATTTAATTCGACTACAGTCCCTTAGCTTTGTTTGCTTCTATTGATATCAATCTTATACCCTCCTTTCAACACACTGTCCCTATCGTTCAGCTGCTCTTCCAAGTCTTTTGTTGTCTCTGAAGGATTACAACGATCTCAAGAATTTTATTTTTTCTCCCTGGACCTTAATTCCTACTCCTAATGTTCTTTTGTTTCCATCTATAAATTACAAAGTTGTCTTATTAAGGATGGTGTTTTCCTCACCAAGGCTCGAATTACAAAGTAATAAAATAAATGTACTCATAGTTGCTGAAATGACCTGGTTTCCGTCTCCCAAGCTCCTTTGTATACATGTTTATTCAAACGTAAGTTACCACTCAAATGGTATGCGCATTCAAATGAATTTAAATGAAAGTTGCTGTAATTTTTAATGGACATAGTAGTCTCAACTTGTTCGTCTTCATGTGCAATGGACAGACACCATGCTACGCTAAAGCTGAATGTCGTACACGTTTCTTACTTCGTTAATTGATATATATTCATCTTTTTTTGAGAAGTAACATAAATTTGAACGTAGTTCTGCAACATCTTTCACTTGTAACAAAATAAGTCTATTCGACTGTTTGGTAGCCTTAGCCCAGTGAGCCCCAGTAAAGTTATAATGAAATTTTGAGAGTTGTGCTCGTTACGGTTTCCACTGAACAGTGGGACATATGAGTTCACGTAATTTAATCGGAAATAAGATTGGAGTGCCCGCTGGCTTTGCTAGTAGCCATTGATAGGATTTGCCCTGTTGGTTGTACCTTGCCTGTGTAGTTTATTCGTAGCGGGGCAAAGGCAGTGTGGCGTTTTATTAGTGAATAATTTAACCTGTTATTTAATGTCTTTTGGTGATTGTTTACATTGTCCCTATGGATCTGTTCTGTGCGCTTGTTAAATGTTACTGCTGGGTGGCTGGTGTTTTGGAGTAAGCGTTACCTTTACACCTATGGGTACCGGGGCTGTGAAATTCTGGGTAGTGGGGGATGAGTCCGCGTCGAAGCTCGAGAACTAGGTCTTGTACGAACTGCCACCTTCCGCCTTCCGCTTTGGCTTCTCCAAGTTAAGTTTTCGTTCTGCCTTCGAGCGACCTGGCGTCACTACTCGCTAATTAATTCTGTCGCTAATTATATTTACTTGGGCATTATTATATTTATTAAATCTTGTCTCAAGAGCAACATACAATTATGAAAGGTTGTTGCTGAGCTGCTCTTAGTAAAAACTTTGCGCTGACTAATTGTGTTACTGGGCCTTGGAGCCGTAGTTTGAAATCTTCGTAAGCCTTAGTGATATTGATTGACTCTTGAGTGTGAAACAAGTGCCTTTGAATTAACTTCAACCTGCTATTTATTGGGTGCATCTCTGGCAAGTTGTTTTAAAGGAATCTGTTGATATGACTGATAAATGAAAGGGGCCCAGTCCCTCATATTGTTTCCCTGTTCTCTAGTAGAAGAACGTTTCACTAATTTTTAACATTCTGTTGTAGCATCAAATACAAAGCTATTCGAATCTCTTCTTTTCCTGACCATGGTTCACTCTGATACAGTGCTCTGCTTCAAATGTACAGCCTCAAGAGTTTTCGTCCTCAAATTAAGGCCGATATTTCATACTATCACACTTATTTTCTCCAGGAATTCCCACTTTTACTGTGGTGCTCTATTCTTACATGCTCCACGTTTAGTTCACCACGTATCATTTTGTTTCCAAGTTAGCATTATCATCATTTTCTTTGGGTCTTTGTCTCGCTTCAAAGCGGGTCCAGCCTTGTTATAATGGATTTGGCGATGTTGGTGTCGGGGGGGGGGGGGGGGCGGAGTTGGGGGCGTCCTTCCTGTCGCCACCCAAAGCCCTCCAGCGCAGAGGTAGAGTACTCACAGCAGTATGTGTCTAGCGTAAGCCATCAAATAGTGCGAACGTTTTCAGATGGCTGCGAGAAGTGTACCTGAGGCGGAACGTGGGGACCATCCCAGTATTCACCTACCAGGATGTGGAAAACCGCCTAAAAACCACATCCAGGCTGGTTGGCATACTGGCCCTCGTCGTTAATCCGCCGGGCGGATTCGATCCGGGTCCGGCGAGCCTGCTCGAGTCCAGGAAGTAGCTCATTAGCGCTCTTTATTTATTATTATCAGTTGACTTGGTACTATCATGACACTTCAGTAGACCATAGTCAGATCATCACGTAATATAAGCTGCAAATGGGAGAAAAAATTAATTAGGATAACAGAATTAAAAAAAAAAAAGAAACGAGAACATAGCCGACAAAACCACCACCAAGCTCACATGATAAGTATCAACAATTAATTTTAGTAATTTTTAATTTTTTTATTTTCTATATTTATTTATTTTTAAAGTTTGTAATAGAATCCGAAAGTAGATGAAAAACCAAACCAGATTACATTGGAAATAGCAAACTAAGACAAATTTCAATTTGACTGCAAGGATTGTAGATGCTCATTTATAACTATACTTCTATACAAATTTTACGATAGAACTGGAGCGAAGCTGAGTCAATACACAAAACAAAATGAGCAGGGAAACCAGAGAGGACAAGCCGCAACACAACAGATGGGAACATACACAACAAAGAAAAACATTTATCAGAAAAAATACATTAACCAACACCTTGCCGACGGGATATAAGATTCAACATGTTGGCGAAGAGGTCTCGATATTAAGGCGTTCGCACGCATGTCCAATAGGCAGTGATCATGTACTGCATGAAGTTCATGTTATCTTCCCTTCACCTTCTAGAACATAATGAACGAAGTGTCCCAGAATCAAGTAGCGGTATGGGTTTTCGACCGTGGAAAGAAAGAAGAATCGGGGCGCAATATGATGTCCGTAGACTATGCAGCCTCAGTAGATCGAGTAACGCAGGCCAATTGTGTCTGATCCAAGACCAGTTTGCCATACGACCTCCACAAGTAAAGCGATGTCGTGTCATATCTGGAGACAAACAACGACTTCGTAAATCGCACTAAGGCTAATACGGTAAAGTTGTTCGTTTGTTGGAATCAAGTTATTTACAACCTTATAAGAGGACGCTACATGCATCGGCAAATTCGGAAGACTGATATTGAACCAAACTATCATGCAGGTCGTATGCAGAGATTCTCTTTCAACGGGGATCGGACAATGGACTGCTTCCCATCGAGTATTTAGGAATTTGATGATGAGGACAGGTCTTCATAAGATGTCAGCCCCTAAATAGCTCACCGCAAGATAGAAGTCACGAATGTGTTTTAACTTATAATTTATTGGACCAACATCAATAGGGAGTTCTCAACTAGCAGGACTGACACAAAGAAATAAATAAGACGTGAATGTATGAGTTTCTTGAGGTAGCGTCAAAACAGAATATCGCGTCGCACATATACCATCTGCTTGCTCCTTTGTATATCGGTCAAGCCCAACCTCACCCTACCCTCCCCCCCCCCTCCCCGCTCCCCAAAGGAACGAGGCTTCAGGCTTTGTCATCACCTCACACCGTAAGCGAGATAGCGAGACACATGTGGATAAAGTTGGGCCATGTAATAAGCTTTGTATAATACATATGTATGCAGTATTCGGAGTTTCTGGAGCAGAGTAAGAGAACGCCTTTCATGCTCTGGTACCGCTCCCTGAATTTTTTCCATAACGGACTTCCAGTTGAGCGTCGCCATTTTGAGTGGACAACGATCAATAACGATACCGAGAGACGTATGGCGATGCACCGCAGTAGCCCATGGAACAACTGCGTCACAAAATCTCGCATGGGAAGAAGCTTTCATTTACCTTCATTAAGTTTTGCACCTGAACACCGACAAAAATCAACGATTACAGCCTTCAGTCGTGGTATCTCAGGAGGATTGCGAAGTAGAACCATCAGGTCATCCGCGTATGCATGAACAGCTATAGTTCCGCCGGAAAGCTTCCAACTTGCCGGTTGGGATTCTAGCATCCGAAGTAGTGGCTCCAGAGACAACAAAAACAAAGTCATTAACAGCGGGCTTCCTTGAGGCACTCCCCTGCGGATATTTATTGGGGACGTCAGTTGGCTATTAACAACCACCGAAGCCGAAATACCGTAAATAGATTTGAGAGAACTCGCCGTGTGTGAACAGTGAAACCAACTGCCTCCAGAATTCGATGCAGAAAGTCGTTATTAACACGATCAAATGCCTTACCGAAGTCGCAAGGGCACAAGGAACGGGCATTACAGCAGCAACCGAAAGCACGTCACGACACTCGACTATAGGGGTAAGAATGGTACGACCAGGTACGCAGCTTTGATGTTTTGCAACAACCGTCTCCATCAAAGACGACATCCTATTGTTAACTGCCATCGCCACAGTCTTATAATCAGAATTGAACAAAGTAAGTGGGCGAAAGCTATCAGGGGCAACCGGTCCAGTGCGTTCCGGGATTAAAACCATTATTCCCCCATTGAATGAGGTCGGTACTACTCTACCCTGCAACACTTCATTCAAAAAGAAGGTAAAGGTAGGTAAAACAATGGCCAAATGCGCACGTAAAATTCCTAGGGAAGTCCATCTAGACCCTTGGACTTTTGAGAAGGTGATCGCACAATAAGTTTGTAAGCTTCCTCAGGCTGAAATGCAGCTAAGCGCGTTGCATTATGTTCAGGTGTGATTGTCGTATCCAAGATGCTGACAAGTGGATCGTAAAAGGTTTCATTGGACTCATCGAAGTCGTAGATGTCTACATAGTGCTGGTGTAAGACACGCACTGTATCAGCATTCGCCGCTACGATACGTCCATCATTTGTAGTGGGAGAATGAATACAAGCTCGTCGGCGACGTGTCAAAAGCCGAAGTAAATCACATAAGGAAGTCAGTTCTTCCGCCACCAATGAACGCGGCTTCGATCGGATTTTCAAACCTTCCATTTATATTCTCTTCAAGGTCAACAATTTTGCTTTTACATGCCTAACATCCGCAATTCGCAGAGGGGCGTGATCCGAAGCAGCATAAAGTTCACTCAGGATGGAAGAGTAATATTCATAAATTGTGCGAAAGTCTCGCGCTCTGGCAGCACAGAAAGGTATCAAAGTTTGCTTCAGCCTCTGCTTTGCTAGCTGTGTCCACCAGTCAAGGGTGGAAGAGTATTTTCCAGTGGGCCGTAGAGTACGCTCCCACACGACTCGCATCACGTCATCAAGAGATGGGTCAGATACGTGAGTGACGTTTAATATCCACGGAGGTCGACACAATTTGACTGGTTGCCGTTCAAGATTGAGAGTAGCAAAGTGATCCGTGAAGGAAGCTGGTATGACTTCAGCGTTAAGAACACTACCGCTCAGGCAGTCCGATAAGAAAACCTATCTAACCTGCTACTAGAAGTCTCAGTAAAGTGGGTAAATTTAATTAACATCGGGTGTTTACATATCAAAACGTCTTTTAGGCATAAGGAGCGGACAAATTCATGTAATTCACGAGAGAAATTAAAATTAGGAGATTTATCTGCAGGACGCAATACACAGTTAAAATCACCACCCAACAGAATACCCGGAGGACTCTTACGCAACAGATAAACAATATCCTCTTTATAAAAAGGCGAACGATCCACTGCGCGACCAGTGCCAGAAGGGGCATAGAAAAGAACCAAGGTAAGATTAAAAAGTTGACAACCTATGCCCCTTCCAGAATCCAACATTTCCACCTCAACAATAGGAATGCCTTCGCGAAAGAATAAGGCGGTCCCTGTAGTATATTCATGTGCTATATTAAAGATAATAGGAAAACCAGGCAAAAATGGAAATGAGCGTTTGGCGTCAATGAACGTTTGGCGGTGCAGGACCAGCTGCCTCGGTGCAGGTCTTATTACATTCGACGCCACATCGAAAACCAGGTAAGGAGACACAACTAAAAAACACATGCTGTAAGAAAACTCCGTCCGAACATGAATCATAAATAAACTGATGCAGCGAAGCCAATCGTACGGAAATTCTGATTCCTCACGTTTGACGTTTAAGGAAAGGAAAGGGCGGGCTTGGGTCATGGATCACAGCTGGACAGGGATATACGGAACCTCTGATTAGAATTAAGTAGACAGCTGAGAATCAAGGTCCATTGCGGAATCCACAGAGGAATCAGACATCGGGGAATCAGATCCCTTGTCATTTCA
Organism: Schistocerca cancellata; assembly: GCF_023864275.1. NCBI lineage: Eukaryota > Metazoa > Arthropoda > Insecta > Orthoptera > Acrididae > Schistocerca > Schistocerca cancellata. The sequence goes on along the minus strand of NC_064627.1, from coordinate 904,083,269 downwards.
AACATTTTTTCTTAGATTTCTTACGTGCTATCGCACGGTCAGGTTGTATACGCTGTTTCTGTCGGCTACGTGGGATAGCGGCCTCTGTAGAAGGAGGTGTGGGAGGGATCATAGGCACAGCTTCCTCCCCCCCCTTTAACTATGGTCCAGTAATGCAGTTCCTGTTACTAAGGCGGAAACATTCAGTGGAACTACCAATATTAAAGGTGATACTTGGGCGCTAATTTTATCCTCCTCGGGAGTTGCTGTAGTCGGCAAATTTGGGAAACCGTTGGTGGCTGAAGACGAAGGAACAGGAGGACACTGCAACGTCTCAGACTGTAACGGAGGACACAAAGACGAAGGGGGAGACTCCGCTCCCTCGCCACACACAGGCAGCCCAGAAAGAGCCACTTCGCAAGCAGGAGGGGTGCTGCAGATAACTTCTTCGCCACTCACAGTACCACGGACGGGAGGTATCGTAGCATCGAGAGGAGCAGGGGACACAATCGATGCGGAGGAGGTTGGCGCAGAAGGCACAGCCAAATCCTCTCCATCACCATCATGAGTGCGACGTCGCTTGTTTGTTGCCGTTATAGGTTCTATCCTGGGGCCAATAGGATTCTGATCCTGTCGCGGAGGTAAACGCGGAAATTCATTGACACGATCATCAGAACTGACTGTTTGTTCATTATAATCCGCAGCAGAAGTATGGCTGACGGCGGGAGTGAGGGGAACAAGATCAGCACCCGTCAATTTTCGACGCTGTTCTAATTATGACTTTAATACAAAAACCCGCCGCGGACAATTAAACCGAACGCGTCAACTTCCATTACATAGGAAGCAGGTTCCCTTCCGACCAGAATACATGACACCGACGAGGTAACAACACACTTGTGCATGTGATGAAATATTGCGTTTGACATCCATTTCCACGGAACTAATTCCACTATAGCACTGTAATCTACGTTGGGTAAACCAGCGCTCACCACGGACGTTTTTTTTACGTTACCACAAGGAGTCAATACGTCTTTTAGAGAGTTGTCATCAACTCCCGGCGGAAGGCTGAACACGCGAAAATTGGCATATTCGATTTCAGCAACTGCGACTGACACCATACTAACGGAATTACCGCGATGCTTGAACGGGACTTGAGAACCATGTCGCGACAGTAATACTTCAACGTGAAGGGGATTCATAAATTTCACGTAAAACACGTACACGTCTGCATCAAAATAAGCGGTGTGGACGTGATCAGAGTTCATATGAATTGTATCGACAAGTCAATCGTGGATTTCTAGAGTCCCTGGCTGCGAGTGTCACGTTGTTTTATCGAAAGTAAAGTTCACATTTCCTTTTCGTCGAATACACGTGGAAACCATGGCAGCCACAGCGGAGCGGCGACACCGCTGCAAGTAGACGAACACAAACAGACAGTAAACGCGGAGCGGAGGCGCTACGACTCACTCTGTAGACAGAACAACACTAACGAGGGAAACCCCACATAAGCAACCCTGCGGCAAGTGAAATAAACAAGAACCTTCCCGCCCGGCGCTCAAAGCGGAACTAACGCTCACTTCTGTCCTGGCGGATTGATTCCAAGTTAACGTAATTCTTTAACACTGTCCACCAATTTTGATGTCATGTTTATCGCTTTTCATATTCCATCTACTTCTCATTACATTCTTCCTTCTTCGGTTCATGTTCAGTTTACAGCTTGTACTCGTTAGATTATTAGACTCTTCATGCCGTTGATGATATTTTGCAGTTCTTCCCCACATTCACTGTGGATTTCAATGTCATAAACGAATCATGTCATTCATACCCTTTCACCATGAATTTTGATCCTAACTCTAAACTATTATTCAATTTCCGTCATTGCGTCTTCGATATATACATACAGCAGTAGTTACTGTCTTATACCGTATGGTTCATGTACGTGATTGTACTGTATAAAGCATTTGAAGTTGATATTCGTAACAGACCAATGCGGCTGCGGCGGAAACGGAGCCTCTCCCCAGTTAACATACAATACAGTACAATACATACAATACAATGTGATGTTGCCTTGATATTTTTAAAACTACGTGAAAAACCATTTCTTGTAACTCGTGAAACCGCTTCTGGGTGTTGAGCCGCCCGGCGTGGCCGAGCGGTTCTAGGCACTTCAGTCTGGAACCGCGCGACCGCTACGGTCGCAAGTTCGAGTCCTGCCTCGGGCATGGATGTGTGTGATGTCCTTAGGTTAGTTACGTGTAAGTAGTTCTAAGTTCTAGGGGACTGATGACCTCAGATGTTAAGTCCCGTAGTGCTGAGAGCGGTTTTTTTCTGGGTGTTGAGCAATATTTTATATACACTCCTGGAAATTGAAATAAGAACACCGTGAATTCATTGTCCCAGGAAGGGGAAACTTTATTGACACATTCCTGGGGTCAGATACATCACATGATCACACTGACAGAACCACAGGCACATAGACACAGGCAACAGAGCATGCACAATGTCGGCACTAGTACAGTGTATATCCACCTTTCGCAGCAATGCAGGCTGCTATTCTCCCATGGAGACGATCGTAGAGATGCTGGATGTAGTCCTGTGGAACGGCTTGCCATGCCATTTCCACCTGGCGCCTCAGTTGGACCAGCGTTCGTGCTGGACGTGCAGACCGCGTGAGACGACACTTCATCCAGTCGCAAACATGCTCAATGGGGGACAGATCCGGAGATCTTGCTGGCCAGAGTAGTTGACTTACACCTTCTAGAGCACGTTGGGTGGCACGGGATACATGCGGACGTGCATTGTCCTGTTGGAACAGCAAGTTCCCTTGCCGGTCTAGGAATGGTAGAACGATGGGTTCGATGACGGTTTGGATGTACCGTGCACTATTCAGTGTCCCCTCGACGATCACCAGTGGTGTACGGCCAGTGTAGGAGATCGCTCCCCACACCATGATGCCGGGTGTTGGCCCTGTGTGCCTCGGTCGTATGCAGTCCTGATTGTGGCGCTCACCTGCACGGCGCCAAACGCGCATACGACCATCATTGGCACCAAGGCAGAAGCGACTCTCATCGCTGAAGACGACACGTCTCCATTCGTCCCTCCATTCACGCCTGTCGCGACACCACTGGAGGCGGGCTGCACGATGTTGGGGCGTGAGCGGAAGACGGCCTAACGGTGTGCGGGACCGTAGCCCAGCTTCATGGAGACGGTTGCGAATGGTCCTCGCCGATACCCCAGGAGCAACAGTGTCCCTAATTTGCTGGGAAGTGGCGGTGCGGTCCCCTACGGCACTGCGTAGGATCCTACGGTCTTGGCGTGCATCCGTGCGTCGCTGCGGTCCGGTCCCAGGTCGACGGGCACGTGCACCTTCCGCCGACCACTGGCGACAACATCGATGTACTGTGGAGACCTCACGCCCCACGTGTTGAGCAATTCGGCGGTACGTCCACCCGGCCTCCCGCATGCCCACTATACGTCCTCGCTCAAAGCCCGTCAACTGCACATACGGTTCACGTCCACGCTGTCGCGGCATGCTACCAGTGTTAAAGACTGCGATGGAGCTCCGTATGCCACGGCAAACTGGCTGACACTGACGGCGGCGGTGCACAAATGCTGCGCAGCTAGCGCCATTCGACGGCCAACACCGCGGTTCCTGGTGTGTCCGCTGTGCCGTGCGTGTGATCATTGCTTGTACAGCCCTCTCGCAGTGTCCGGAGCAAGTATGGTGGGTCTGACACACCGGTGTCAATGTGTTCTTTTTTCCATTTCCAGGAGTGTACATCGAATAGTTACAAAGTAGCACCGTTACGTCAACCTGTTGGTTGAAATGTATCGCAAATAATTTTAGATTTTTCCGCTCCACCCCTATCCAAGCTTAAAGGGAGGCCCTGACTCCACACTACGCAGAGTTACAGTTATAGTGAAATGGCCTTGTTCCTAGGTGGCTTAACAGGAGGTCTGCAAACGTTGTCTTCCCCTCGCGCCTTTCACCCGTTTTTCCAGTCCTGATGAAATAGGCTTTACTTTTGTGCAATAAACTCGCAGTTGATTCGAATAAATAGCAAATGTTTTTCGCAAAGGGAACGTGATTAGAGCTTTCAATCCCACACCGCAGTCTGGCGTTAACATGCGGGTTGCCGACTTAGGGATGCTTGACGCAGCGCCAGAGTTTTGATGGCACGCTTCCCAATCTGTCCGTAGAATATAAGGGCTGGTTTGTAGAGGAGCCAAGAGTGTGGGTAATGAGAAGTTGGCACCACGTGCTCAGATTCAAGCAACAAACAACAAACTGATAACAGTTATGTAGAGAGCCAAAACACACCACACATACGCAAGCTTCGTAGACAGCAGATTCATAGCGCTTTGAAACAGTAATTTCGGCGTTCAGCTGAGTTAATGAAACGAAATAAAAAAAAACCGTTAATTTGTCCATGAAGAGCAGAATAAAGCTGTCCTGCGATTAGCCAGAAACAAAAGCTTTAAATTAATGTTGTGTAAGCGAAACCCGTCGGTTTACAGAGTACTGCTTAAAATAATTTCGTTGTAGCAGTATACGAAACCTGGGTCTGACAGGTGCGAGAACTATCGCACAGTCAGCTTAACAGCTCATGGAACCACTTGTAAGAATAATGTGGAGATGGATGGGGAAGAAAGTTAACGATCTGTTAGATGACGGTCAGTTCTTATTTAGGAAGGAGGTTGTTCTTACGTTGTACATGATAAAGGAAGCTTGTCTTAAGAAAATTCAAGGCACGTTCATAGGATCCCACCACCGAGTAAAAGCGTTCGGCAAAGTAAAATGGCGTAAGATTTTGGAAAAAGCTCGAGTAAACTCGTATGTATAAGCTATTGGTAAATACGGGTAACATACAACACGTACAAGAACCAGAAAGGACAAATGAAGATGGAAGACTAAGTGCTCGGATTAGAAGGGGAATATTTATTCATAACTGTTCATCTTGATCGCACATTATTACATTATACGCAGTATGAACGGTTTATGCTTACAATTTTCATCAGACCACTCGTACGTGGAGAACTTGTCTTCGCAGCAATCGCCGACATAGTGTAGCTGAAGCGGAATAAGGGGAACCAGCCCGCATTCGGTGAGGCAGATGGAAAACTGCCTAAAAACCATCCACAGACTGGCTGGCTCACCGGACTGTGCCACAAGTCCACCGGGCGGATTCGTGTCAACATCAGATTAGTCACTGCTAAACACGAAGAAGCTTACAGCGTACGGTGCTCTGTCCCTTGTTCTGACTCCACTGACGTGTGCATACAGTCAGTTACTCATGAATGAAGATGCAGTGGGTGATGGCTGCTAAGGAACAAGAATACTAGATATTAAAGCAGCACTGAGGAATGTTCTGCCCTACCGTTGCCCTAAAACTTTAACTTGAATGTATAACTATAATTCTGGAACACAATTTTAACTGATTTTCAGGCAGTGTTCAGTGAGACCTATGTAATGAACCAGTATGTTTCAAAAATACTCAGAGTGAAGTAATATTCGTTCATGTGCCTTAGAAGGAAATAGATTAACTAATATTGGCACGGGAAATGTTCAAAACTGATGGTTTACGAGTGTAAAGAGGTCCTCTTTATAAGCAATGCTTTCGTATGTGCCATTTGTGAGAAATGGACTCGCAGTGAAATCTGAGAGTACATCTCCAAAATACCAGCTCCTTAACTGTAATGACTTTCAACAAACTGGTTAAGAGAACAGATCTCAAGTGAGGCTGCCGATGGTTCTGCAGGCACCAGCAAACTGTGATACAATTACTTACAGGAGAGGTGAAATAGTACGGAAAATATGAACGGTGCATTGTTTTTTTCAACAGAGTCGTTAAATGTACCGAAGAGAGCAAAGGAAGAGAGCTTCTACATAGTAAACAGAGGAATGCTGATGCTGCTGTAGATTCACTCTAACTGTGCAGGAATGGCTCTGTTGTGAGCAGCCGAGGCATATTGAAAGACAGTGCTCTTTTCTTGAAATGAGGACATTTATTGGCAGAAAGAGCTAAAATTCTAATGGGCAACATGAGTCAGCACTGGGGAGGCCAAGACGTAGTGGTGGGCGAAACATAGTTTGCAGCAAACTTGGGCGAAGTTAAAGAAAAAGTGGTGGCTGCAATTCGGACAAGTCCGAATGGCGTGGTAGCTACAGAAACAAAGTTCTCGGCGCCGCAGCACCAGGAAGGGAAGATGATGTTCCCAGCTGCAGGGTGCGCGGCAGAGAGAGCGTTTCGGCCGGTGGGCGGCAGTGTACCTCCGTCGTGGCCATCTACATCCTATATATTCATCTACATCTACATGGATACTCTGTAAATCACATTTAAGTGCCTGGCAGTGGGTTCATCGAACCACCTTCACAACTCCCTATTATTCCAATCTCGTATAGCGCGTGGGAACAATGAACACCTGTATCTTTCCGTACGAGCTCTGATTTCCCTTATTTTATCTTGGTGATCGTTCCTCCCTATGTAAGTCGGTGTGAACAAAATATTTTCGCATTCGGAGGAGAAAGTTGGTGATTGGAATTTCGTGAGAAGATTCCGTCGCAACAAAAAACGCCTTTATTTTAATGATGTCCATTCCAAATCCTGTATCATTTCTGTAACACTCTCTCCCATATTTCGCGATAATAGAAAACGTGCTGCCTTTCTTTGAACTTTTTCGATGTACTCAGTCAGTCCTATCTGGTAAGGATCCCACACCGGGCAACAGTATTCTAAAAGTGGACGGACATGCGTAGTGTATGCAGTCTCCTTAGTAGGTCTGTTACATTTTCTACGTGTCCTGCCAATAAAACGCAGTCTTTGGTTAGCCTTCCCCACAACATTTTCTGTGTGTTCCTTCCAATTTCAATTGTTCGTAATTGTAATACTTAGGTATTTAGTTGAATTTACGGCTTTTAGATTAGACTGCTTTATCGTGTAACCGAAGTTTAAGGCGTTCCTTTTAGCACGCATGTGGATGACCTGACACTTTTCGTTATTTAAGGTTAATGCCACTTTTCGCACCATTCCAGTATTTCTTCTAAATCGTTTTTCAGTTTGTTTCGATCTTCTGATGACTTTATTAGTCGATAAACAACAGCGTCATCTGCAAACAACCGAAGATAGCTGCTCAGATTGTCTCCTAAATCGTTTATATAGATAATGAACAGCAAAGGGCCTATAACACTACTTTGGGGAACACCAGAAGTCACTGCTGTTTTACTCGATGACTTTCCGTCAATTACAACAAACTCTGACCTCTCTGACAGGATATCACAGATCCAGTCACGTAACTGAGACGATATTCGATAAGCACGCCATTTCACTACGAGCCGCTTGTCTGGCACAGTGTCAAAAGCCTTCTAGAAATCCAGAAATACGGAGTCGATCTGAAATCCCTTGTCAATAGCACTCAGCACTTCATGTGAATAAAGAGCTAGTTGTGTTTCACAGGAACGATGTTTTCTAAACCTGTGTTGACTGAGTGTCAACAGACCGTTTCCTTCGATGTAATTCATTATGTTTGAACACAATATAGGTTCTAAAATACTGCTGCATATCGGCGTTAACGATATGGCCTGTAATTTAGTGGATTACTCCTACTACCTTTCTTGAATATTGGTGTGGCCTGTGCAACTTTCCAGTCTTTGGGTACGGATCTTTCGTCGAGCGAACGGTTGTACGTGATTGTTAATTATGGAGCTAATGCATCAGCATACTCCGAAAGGAACCTAATTGTTATACAGTCTTGATCAGAAGACTTGCTTGTATTAAGTGATTTAAGTTGCTTCACTACCCCGAAGATATTTACTTCTACGTTACTCTTGTTGCCAGCTGTTCTCGATTCGAATTCTGGATTATTTACTTCGTCTTCTTTTGTGAAGGCATTTCGAAAGGCTGTGTTTAGTAACTCTGCTTTGGCAGCACTGTCTTCGATGGTATCTCCATTGATATCGTGCAGAGAAGGCATTGATTGTTTCTTGCCGCTAACATACTTCACGTACTACCAGAATCGCTTTGGATTTTCTGCCAGGCAGCTTCCTCCATCCTGAGTGGTCATGAGCCGAGAAAACCATGGGGGCGGCATGGAAAGTTCCGAAGCGTGGCCTAGTCAGCTTCGCGTAAGCGGCATTACCTTGTCACCACACGAGGGAGGCTCAAATGGCTCTGAGCACTATGGGACTTAACTTTTGAGGTCATCAGTCCCCTAGAACTTAGAACTACTTAAACCTAACTAACCTAGGGACATCACATAACACCCAGTCATCACGAGGCAGAGAAAATCCCTGACCCCGCCGGGAATCGAACCCGGTAACCCGGGCGCGGGAAACGAGGGAGGCACGTGATCGCAATTGCCCATCTTAGTGCTGACATGTTGCTACCAGATCTTGGGATGAGAAAATTACAGGCAGCTGAAGCTACCGGTTAATGCTTGACCGTAACAAGATAATGAAATAAACCTCTTGAAATAAAATAGAAATAGAATCCCCTATTATCTGGCCCAAACTTACACAATGTTCATTATTAATGACACCTAACAAACAGCTTTACACGGGTGGCTACAAGCACCTTCTTTTATCAAAAAAAGGGGCATAATATACCACGTTTTCACGATGCTCACAAAAGTGTTTTCATTTTGGTTTACGTAAATGGCAGAGGGAATCTATGCCATGAAGGCTCGTAAATGAATGAAGAACGATTGGATACCACTCTGCAGGTGGACACGAGATTCAGATCCAAAGGGGAAGCGAAGTTCCATTTTAACTCCAACAAGCGCAGCTTAAGAGAAATTGCTCGTACTACATAATACTCCAAAAACAAATGCCTCCACATGAATTGATAGGACACGCGTGAAAATCATTGCTATATCTAAGAGCCGGCCTGTGTGGCCTGTGTGGCCTGTGTGGCCTGTGTGGCCTGTGTGGCCGTGCCGTTCTAGGCGCTTCAGTCCATGCCCGAGGCAGGATTCGAACTCGCGACGTTGCGGTCTTGCGGTTCCAGACTGTAGTGCCTAGAACCGCTCGGCCATTCCAACCGTATAAACAGGTGACACTATAATTAGAAACAATCTAACGAATACAGAACGTGAACAATTGCAACATAACGATAGACAAAACTGTTGTTCGGTTTTTCCACCTTAACGGATTTGCACACACATTCTGAAAACTGTTTAATGTGCTCAGTATGGGGTGTGACCACCTCCGGCAGCAACACAGGGATGACAACGACGGGGCATTTTGAGGCAATAACGCCCATTCCCCCTGCAGAGCTTTATGCAAGTCTTGGAGAGTGATTGTTGGAAGTTATCGTGTGCAACCCGTGTTCCCGTGCATCCCAAACAAGCTCTATAGGATTCAAATCGTTAGAGCGAGCAGGCCGCGCCATGATTTTCCAAGAGAACGTCAATCCCTCGTGTTCTATTAGGTCGAGCATTATCATCCAGAAGGCTTTTGACATGGTACCACTCAAGTGGCTTATAGTGAAACTTCGTGCTTATGATTGTAGGATGTGAGGTCCACCAGTTATGAAAAACACCGTTTTTTCTCAGTACCTAAACATGTTTCAGCACCACTGTGCCATTATCAGTGAGTTTCCGTTTTATTTATTCTATAATGTGAACATTTTTGTTAAATGATTACAAAATTATGTGGATTTTAGTTCAAACAATAGTTCGTTTCTTTTTGTTAATACCTTTACACCTGCTGTGCATCAACTTTCCGGATAACTTGTGTATTATTTGCTACAGGCAGCTTGTCATCTGCAACCAAACGATGTTGATGAGAAAATTTTGCAGACAGTTAACCTATCATCTAGAATGTAATTTGGTTTGTCGCGATGTTCTCGAACATATATTCGTTTTTACTTACGTTTTCACATGGCAAGCCCTTTCATTCTCCGCATTATGGTGAAGTGTCGTGATGCACACCTCACTATAATGCGGAGAATAAAAGGGGCTTGCCACACGAAAACGTAAGTAAAAACGAATATAGGCGCAGAAACATCGCGACAAACCAAATTAGGTTCTAGATGATAGGTTGTAACCTCCCAACAGACTTTTCCGTAACATCGGAATAAAAATGTGACTAACCTTCCAATAAAAATGAGACTCATATATAACATTTCAATAATTAACTGACTGTGAATCTAAACTGGAAAATATACACGTCAGCAATGCTGCGTCGTGGCCCTGAAAAGTCAATCTGAATAAAGCGAAGATTCTTACCTCAGTTATGCCGCTGGAAAACGCATATATATCTGCTCCTATAAGGAAATATTATTGAAAACTTATTGAAAATTATTTACATGTGACTTTGATAATACAATAGTACCTCTTACAAGGCTAGCTCCCAGAAAATTTTTCTCGTTAACATTGTTTGGTTGCATGCCTGTGGTAAATAACACACAGGTGATCCGAAAAATTCATGTACACCAAGTGTAAAGGTATTAACAAAAAGAAACGAACTATTGTTTGAACTGAACATCCACATAAAAATGTAATCATTTAATAAAAATGACACATTATAGCATAAATAAAACGGAAACCCACTGATGATGGCACAGTGGTGCTGAAACATGTTTGGGTACAGAGAAAAAACGGAGTTTTGCATAACCAGCGGACCTCACATCCTATAGTTTTAACTACAGACACGGTCAACTCAAGGAGCTGCAAATCCAAATGATGATTATGCGTGCTTATGGAATATCTTCTCAGTTATATGACTGGATTTGTGATTTCCTGTCAGAGAGGTCGCAGTTGGTAATAATCGACGGAAAGTCATCGAGTAACACAGAAGTGATTTCTGGCTTTCCCCTAGGTACTGTTATAGGCCCTTTGCTGTTCCTTATCTATATAAATGATTTGGAAGACAACCTGAGCAGCCGTCTTAGGTTGTTTGCAGATGACGCTGTCATTTATCGTCTAATAAAGTCATCAGAAGATCAGAACAAACAGCAAAACGATTTAGAAACGATATCTGAATGGTGCGAAAATTGGCAGTTGACCACAAATACGTGCGGTAGCGTTCTCGCTTCCCACGCCCGGGTTCCGGCGGGGTCAGGGATTTTCTCTGCCTCGTGATGGCTGGGTGTTGTGTGCTGTGCTTAGGTTAGTTAGGTTTAAGTAGTTCTAAGTTCTAGGGGACTGATGACCATAGCTGTTGAGTCCCATAGTGCTCAGAGCCATTTGAACCATTTGACCACAAATAACGAAAAGTGTGAGGTCATCCACATGAGTATTAAAAGGGATACGTTAAACGTCGTTTACACAATAAATCAGTCAGATATAAAGGGCGTAAATTCATTTAATACCTAGAAATTACAATTACGAACAACTTTAACTGGATGGAACACATAGAAATTGTTGTGAGGAAGGCTAAACAAAGACTGTGTTTTTTTGGCAGGAATTCAGAAAATGTAACGGATCTACTAAGTACATTGCCTACACTACGCTCGTCCGTCCTGTTTAAGAATACTGCTTCGCAGTTTGGGATCCTTACCAGATAGGACTGACGGAGTACATCGAAAAATTTCAAAGAATGGCACAACGTTTTGTATTATCGCGAAATATGGTAGAGAGTGTCACAGAAATGATATAGGGTTTGGGCTGGACATCAATGAAAGAGAGGCGTTTTTGTTGCGACGGATTCTTCTCACGAAAAGCCAGTCTTCAACTTTCTCCTCCGAATATTTTGTTGCCACTGACCTACATAGGGAGAAACGATCACCACGATAAAACAAGGGAAATCAGAGTTCGTACGGAAAGCTATAAGTGCTCGTTCTTTCCGCACGCTATACGAGATTGGAATAATAGAGAATTGTGAAGGTGGTTCGATAAACCCTCTACCACGCACTTAAATGTGATATGCAGAGTATCAATGTAGATGTAGGTGTAGATGTTGATCAGTACTAACTCTGGGCCCACACTACCTCACAACAACGGCACATGAGATCGCAAGATTTCGTCACAATACCTGACAGCAGTAGAAGCCTGCCGATTCACCAGTACAATTTCGTGAAGAGGTGTTGGCCTATTTAACATAGTCCCCCTGTCCATACAATTAGGGATTCTCCTCTGTATCCGTCTGTTTCCACAGTGTTTTGGGTCCCGAAATCAAGTTCTACGTTCGCTCTAGAGGCGAATCCGAGAATCACTCTCCCGACCAAATCGGGACTCATGGGTGAAAATAACATTTGCCCACTTTTCGACCGTTCATGTGGCATGCTCACAACTCCACTTTAGACGTTCCCTTCTGTGTACACAAACAGCAGGTCTCCGACAATAAAGGCCACTCTGCCGAAGCCTTCAGCACGCAGTTTCCCTCGATGCAACACGTCCAGTGGGTTCTGCGGGGTCAGATGCCAGCTTCCGTGCAGTTCTAAAGCGGTACCGTCATGCGCTGATTGCCAATTAGCGTTCCTCTGTCTCTGATGTCACAAACGATGGGACCTGTCCTGGTCTTCGGGACACAGTTTCGGTCTCTATAAAATGCCGCCACATCCGCGAAACAGCAGAACGATTCATATAAGCCGTCGGGCAACATCAGTTTGCAACCGCCTGCTTCCAGTCTTCCTATGGCCTCAACCGCAGAGACTGTGGTAACCGTTTTCTTGGTGCCATACTCCACCCTCAGTGTCTGTGTACAAAGCAGTTGTGGATGAGAGACTATACGGCAAACACTGTCCCGTCCGATAGGTGCCCTGACGTCATCGTTGGCGTGGTTGCCGTTGACCGGAATGCCACCTTCCGTGCAGAACATGATTGTACGGATATCTGTTGACAGTTTGTACGATCACATCCTGAATTAGACACAAAACGGGGAATCAGCTGTTTGTTGCTTTAATTTTGGACACCAGTGTATGTCACGTAATTCTTCAAAACATACGTTCTATATTTTTGGCGAGTGCTTAAAAATATTTGGTGATACCCGTATCATACATGGGTGTAAATTTGGTTTTCTGCCCGTAGGATGATTTGAAAATGGGTCCCGGCCAGAAACTAGTCACCAAGTTAATAAAAAAAGTGAAATTTGCCACTTTCGCTGGTTTTTCTTTGTAATAATAAACTGCGGTTGATGACCTAGCGTGCCGGTTTCACTATTTTGAGTACTAGCTTGGCTCTTTGTAATAAGACGTTTGTCAACCATGAAACTGAATTAAAATTTTAGGACTACCACCTTCTTGAAGCGTGTCTGCTATGACAGTAACCGACTGAATTGTTCTTCTAGTTCTTGCTTTCAGTGAGTGGGAAGAGTAAGTTCAGCTCTGTTGCAGGTTTTTACCATTTCTGGAATTACCGGCGAGCCGTCTCCCGCTGTTGCAGGGACTATCTTGAACAAAAATTGGTCATAAATCACTAGATATTATCTTACAAAATAAAATGTATCTTATCGTAACGTATACAGTACAACTCTATATGACTGTGCCACTCAGTAAAACTTCACGACGCACCAGCTGGGATGTTGAGGTGGAAAGTGAATACACTCGGTGCCTGTGAATGAGTCCACTGGCGAATCTGAGTAATTTACAAATTAAAGCATGCTTGAAAAGATTAGAGAAATATGTTGAAACGTGGAAGATAATTCTATTGCAAAGCGGTTCCCACTGAGACGGTACGATACGAGACACAATACGACATGCGACTCACGAGACACGCAATAGCAACCCGTATCGGTGGAGAACATAGAAACATAGCTTAAGTGACTTACTAAATCATACCATATGCCGCTGGTGGGAGTGAAGGGACTGGGATGAGCTAGGAGTGGTTCTACATAAAAGTTTTGTTCTACAAATTTACAACGTATGTTTTACAACAAATATTGAGCAAATTTATGTGACACATTGTAAATGTGCGTTATACAAGGTTATTTCTTTAACAGTTCAAGACTGAGGAGAGCCACAATAATGTTTCAAAATTTAAAAAAAAATATAAGATGAAATAACAATTTTTAAGAAAGTAATCCGTGACTGATATCCCAAAATAATTTTAGGAGACAGTGGCCACAAATTCCTTGAACAGTTCTACAAATTATTGAATCGTGAAGATTGTCCAAGAGCAGTCAGCAGGAAATACACTTAATAAAACCCTAGGAAATAGAGCGAACTACAGTTCCGTAAGGATCATAGTGTAGCACAACAAGATTTAACGACAGCCTTGTAATTTCAAAGAGCTCCGTAAAGTGAGGCAACTGCTTGCCCATGAACATCTCGATTCCTGTACCTGCCGCCCCCAATTCCTTGACAAGTATTTGATCTCCTGGTTTCATGGAAGTCGATCATCTCCCCCAGGTTACAAAACTCAGATGGGCTCTCATGTTTAATTTTTACGTTTTACCTTGCCTGTCCCACGTTTCTTGAATTTTCCACAGTGTCAGCCGTCTTTGGTAATGCATCATTTTAGCCACAGATCTTGAGGGATGGGGGATTTACTTGAAGGGAAACGTAAGTGTAGTCGAGGTTTCCTTGTGCACATCGTGAATAGCAGTAATGAACTCAAAATTGAACCAAGACAAGAACATGTCCAACTCAGTGTGTTCATCATGGTGGAAGACGATCTGGGCTGCCCGCAAATTTCTGTTAAGTCACCCTGCAAACTAGGCGTTTAATAGTAAGTGTTGTTGAAGTATGGGCTATCCTCATTTCAAAACGGAAGTTTCTAAACTCAGCGGAAATAAGGCTGTCGCATTTTCTGATACAATGGTCCTACGCAGTCCAAATACGCCATAGATCCCTTTCAAACTCATTGTGGTTGCCACTGCGTTGACGTTCCTTACATGTAGTAGCCAGCAGAAACACGCTCACGTATCTTTGCACACATGTGGGAACCAGTTTCCGTCCCTTGATCTAGGAAATGGGCCGACATAGTCCATACAAATTTTGTTCAAGGGAGCCAACTAATCTTCGGGAAAAGGCAGCCCATGTCGGTTGTTCAGTGCCGGCTTAGTAAGGCAACAAGATTTATACTTCTGTGCTAAATTCTGATTCTGCTTCTCCATGCCTTGCCAAATGAATCTCTCACAAACCTCCAATCTACTCACAAAATTACTCAAGTCTTCTCCCACCGGTGTTTCATGAAGCATAGCACAAGGTCCGATTACAAGACAAATTTGTCGCCTTGACGTTCTCGAACTGCACAGCGTAAAACATTACCCCCCATCAAATGCGGCTTAATGGTCTCGTCATTTCTCAAAAACTCTTTAATCAGCTCTGGGTCTTCGTCTTGTTGTTGAACAATGTCAATAAGAGGGAGTCGTATCCCCATCACAACTGAGCACACTACGTCTTTGGTTCAGTTCAAATGGTCTGCACCCGTTTACGGTTATACGTATCTCCTTCGCTTTCATCGTCGAACATTTAGCGCAGGCCTTCCACAACAACATTCTTCGTCCCTCAGATACGCTTAACCGTACATTGAAAAGCGGACATCCTCACCGTCCACCAGCCTATTTGCCCAGCCTGCCTCGGGCGCACAAGCACTCAGCTGAGAGCTTGATTATCTATCTCTAACTGAAACGGCTTGTACTCTACATACATATTACATTTCTCCAAAGCAAATGAAAAGGCGAACGTCTCTAATTCGTACACTATGTACTTAACCCCAGTGGCGAAAAACCACAAGAGGATTTCACCACCAGCCTCCTATCAACTACCGAACGAGGTGGCGCAGGGTTTAGCACACTGGACGCAAATTCGGAGGACGAAAATTCAAACCCGTGCTCGGCCATCCAGGTTTAGCTTTACCTTGATTTCGCTAAATTGCTGCAGCCGAATGCCGAGATGGTTCCTTTGAAAAAACACAGCCGATATCCTTCCCCATCCTACAAAATCCGAACTCATGTTTCGTCTCTAATGATGTTAAACCCAGTCTTCCTTCCTTACTTCCTATCAATTTGATATTCTTGTAGCTAAACGGTGACCACTCCCAACATCCATCTAGACAATGAATTCCCTTACAAAATCTGGCATCTACAGTACAGGCACACTTGCCACATGGTCTTTAGGCCTCCAATACGGGCCTGCTAGGAGGGACCCCACACTAACCTTTGTCCCTTTTACCTTAACTCGCTTAGAGGAGCAGCCAATTGCGCAAAACTGGAGGCGAATTTACCGAATAAATTTTCCATACCTACAAAACATGCAACCCATTTCATGTTTTCAGATGACGGGCATCTGCGGAATGCTTCTGTGCTAGTGTTATGAGTACTGACGCCAGTAGAGGTTACTCTATGTCCCGGAAAGGAAATCTGTGGCTGCGCAAGTTTCACCTTGCAGTGTTTGACCATAAATGTGGCCTCTTTCAACTGCTTAAGTACTTCTCTAACTTGCCCTAGCAGTTCTAGATAACCCAGCCTGCAAATGATTAAATTATCCAAGTTACTGCACGTGCAGCTGAACTTGAGATCAAAGAAAACATTGACGAAATGCGCGACATCACAGTTGCCCCAGATGAGAGACCCAATGGAACCCGATTGTACTCATACAGATTCCAGTCGGTCGAAAAGACGGCTAATGGCTTAGATTCTTCACTCACAGCAACTGAAAATGTGCATGGTTAATATCAATATTGTAAACATCTTAGCTTTTTGGAACCATGCAAAACAAGAATGCAAATCCGGCAAAGGAATGGATGACGATATGATTTCCATGATAATCAACCATCTACCTGACCTTATCCAGCGGTTTTAGGACTAATATAATGGGAGACGAATATGGTGATTTAGACGCTCAAATATACCCCAAACCTCAACATTTCGTCAACTGCCATTTTTAATTGTTTGATGTGCCATGAAGATAGCCAATATCAGGGGTGTGCCTCTGGAATGTTATCACTCGGTTCTGTTTTATACTCGCCATGCTCGACCAGGTCTAGCCGATTAATAAGATGGTTCAAATGGCTCTGAGCACTATGGGACTCAACTGCTGTGGTCATAAGTCCCCTAGAACTTAGAACTACTTAAACCTAACTAACCTAAGGACAGCACACAACACCCAGCCATCACGAGGCAGAGAAAATCCCTGACCCCGCCGGGAATCGAACCCGGGAACCCGGGCGTGGGAAGCGAGAACGCTACCGCACGACCACGAGATGCGGGCGATTAATAAGAACATCCTTAAATTCTCGACGTAACTGCTCCGACTGCTCCCCCTGTTCGTGGCTTCAATGGTTCAATTCGAAGTAGGCCAGGTATTGGCATCACTACAGTTAACTATCAAGTGATCACCAACTTGTGCAACACGTTTATAGGATTAAAGACCGAATGTGGCTCAAAATGGAAGAAAAACTTATTCTAACGCTAATTAGGGTTTAACCCCATTCTGCAAACAAAATCCGCCCCTAGAATCATTGGTACTGATGATTCGCCGGCCGGTGTGGCCGAGAGGTTCTAGGCGCTATAGTCTGGAGCCGCGCGACCGCTACGGTCGCAGGTTCGAATCCTACCTCGCGCATGGATGTGTGTGATGTCCTTAGGTTGGTTAGGTTTAAGTAGTTCTAAGTTACAGGGGACTGATGACCTCAGATGTTAAGTCCATAGTGCTCAGAGCCATTTGAACCATTCCTTTTTTTTTTTTTTTTTTGAACTGATAATTCTTCCGCAACCTGGCTCTGAAAGGGTCATGTAAAATCATGTAAATATGTTAAATCATAATCTAACGCGTAACTCTCCCAGTAAAAACAGTTCTATTAATATTGGCTACCTCGCACATTACATTCTTCCGTGATAGGGATCCTAACTTAACAGTGTCTTTATCTGTGTTTCAAAATTCCTTACTAATCTACATCGAGGAACTTCCCATATCCAGCAGTACACAGACTGGTTCTCCATTAATGTCCGAGCGCAAAACTGAAAGCTGAGCTGTGGGGGCCACAAATATCGCAACCAGACAATGGTCGCGCACTCCCTTCCTCTAGTGTCACCTAGCTGTATTTTCCTACTTGTCACGACTGCTCCCATATGACCCATAATGTTACACCCATAACACCTTATTTCCCCTCTCCCATATTCCAAAACAGTGCTTACGCTTCTCGTTTACCAATACTACATTATTTTCCTCGAAACGCATCGTATCAGCCTTTCTAACTGCCTCAAACTGCGCAAGAACTGTTCCAACTCCACAAAACCCCTTCATTGGGTACTAAATATGATTCACATCCTACCCTCAGGACTTATGTCTTCTGGGACGTTGTTAAAAACCAATTCTTTGAATATGGGGACAGACATACATCTAGCATCTCTTGCCATTCTACTAACAGTATATTGTAGCGCCCTGTCAGGAAGTTGTACCCCAAGGTATAATTTACTAACTTGCTCGTGGCATGTTAACCAGGAAAATGACGCGTGCAAATAAGTACACAAAACTGAACAGTTGATAACTTTTCGCCGGCCGGTGTGGCCGTGCGGTTCTAGACACTTCAGTCTGGAACCGCGTGAACGCTACGGTCGCAGGTTCGAATCCTGCCTCGGGCATGGATGTGTGTGATGTCCTTAGGATAGTTAGGTTTCAGTAGTTCTAAGTTCTAGGGGACTGATGACCACAGATGTTAAGTCCCATAGTGCTCAGAGCCATTTGAACCATTTTTTTTTTCTCTTCAAAGCTTCCTGTAACATCTGTTCTAATGGCCAGAAACCGTTGGCACCAACAACTGATAAAAGTGAAAATCCTTCAATCCCAACACATCTCCCTTGTCCTTTAAATCTAAATGGAACTCTACCAGATGTTTGATATCCTTGCTAATTTTAATACCATCTTTGCACAACAATTATATTAAGGAAATAGGCAGCTTGGTAAATAATATATGCATAAGCTTCTTTTGTTCCGATCCCATCCCTCTCGTTTCCTGCCTCACCACCTTACCTTCCACTATCAAGACATTCGGTAATTTTATCTAACAACCTGCCGGTTCCATCTTGTAAACATTACAGTTGGGTCTACAACGGAGTTATAGGTTTGTGAATTCGTTCTACACCCTTGTCTCTTCTAAAACCAATGAGTCTGTTCAAATAATGCAACACTCGTAATCGAACTCTACCCACTTGAGGACATAAGACCTCACCAACTTCAAATAATCCTATCACTGAAGCAAGCTCAGCCAAAGCAGATTGGATACTGGAGAGGGTCTTACTCATCTTTTGCTGGCTGAACGTCCAGTAGGGCCAATAGGTGGTACAGCACCTCTCGAATGCACTGCTCCATCCTCGCGGCACCTCTAATGATAAGCGCACACCTGATTTCTGACCCATAGTTCAGCTCAACCATCTGCAATTCTATTACTCTGGTCATCTCCCTTGCAGCTGTACTGAAACTGAACAGTAAACGGAGTAGTATACAGGACAGCAAGGAAACCACACCAAAAGAATAAAATATTGAATAATAAGATACCAAATTATCCTATTTCCCACACAAGTTTCTCCATATCAATAACCACGCACTGGTACCAACATGTACTGATATCTGTGTGGTAGGAGTGGGTTGAGCTGTGAGAGGTTCCTTACCCATAAAATATTTATTCTGCAAATTCCCAACATCAATTTTACAACAAATATTCAGCGAATTTATACAGCAGAGTTAACTTTGCACTATATATAAAGTAACATCTTTAACACTTCAAGACTGCGGAGAGCCAAAATAAAGTTTCACAATTTAAGAAATAAAATCGAAATTCACTAGTTAAAAACAGTAATACCTTCCTGGTACCCCAAAACATTCTTAAAACACAATAGCCACAAATTCTTACAACAATTCTACAAGTTCTTGAATCATAAAGGTCCTCGAAGGGCTGTCAGTAAAAACTACATTGATTAAACTCTTTGGGATACAAGTCCAGTCACACACGCAGCCCAGTTTGAAGAACGCAATAAGATTAAACAATAATGTTATTACTCTTACATGGAACTTATTTCAAAAATTGCACACACACTGTCGGACCAGAAAAGCAATGTCGACCAACGGATCATCTGAAGAGATGCGCCAGATAGCAAAACACCTGCAGATACCACAACTGCCCAAGAAATATTAATACGCCTAATCTAACTTAAATCTTTTTTCGGAGCGGGTTCATTGGAACATACTGAACGAAAGAAACAGTTTTGCGGCACAATTAAAAGGGAAGGAACCTGATCTAGTTAAGTGAACGATTACACAAAATATACTGTGGTTTTGTTCCCACAATATGTGATAACATGTAGAGACAGCAAGTAAAAAACCATACTACTGCACTTTTTCACTTACTGACCAACACACCCAGGTGAAAAAAGTCATGGGATACCTCCTAATATAATGTCGGATCTCCTTTTGTGAAATGTAGCGCAGCAACTCGACGTTGCTCCAGTTGCTCCAGCGTGCGATGCATATATTTCCCACACTATAGGCAATGAAAACATATTGCTCCCACATGTGTCTCACGACCTCGCAAAACAATTTTAATGTAGGTTACCATAGTTGATTACACCCCAGAAGCATGGTTAATTGGTCTCTCCTCTTCTGCCACGGTCCGCAGCTCGTGGTCGTGCGGTAGCGTTCTCGCTTCCCACGCCCGGGTTCCCGGGTTCGATTCCCGGCTGAGTCAGGGATTTTCTCTGCCTCGTGATGACTGGGTATTGTGTGATGTCCTTAGGTTAGTTAGGTTTAACTAGTTCTAAGTTCTAGGGGGCTGATGACCATAGATGTTAAGTCCCATAGTGCTGAGAGCCATTTGAACCGTTTGTTTCTTCTGCCACTGACTTTCGAGCTTTCGGGTTACAGTAATGTTGAGGCTATTCAGTTGATGAAAATAAGTACACCAAACAAAAATTATTCATTGCTAAGGCACATCACTCTATTTCCATGTAACTCCGGCTTTAGCGTTGATAGTAGGATCGATCCGACGTTTCTTCTGGCGTGACATATCCAGATGAAGTCATTCACTGATGCTCAGATGACTTTGGGCTACCAAGTCTGGGGATGGTACTTGATACATTTCATTCTCCATCCGAAACGGTCGCACATATTTTATATGGGACTTTTGCGAGGAACCTGACCCCAGAATGTCGATTGCTTACTGTAACCTTTGCAATTTTCAGTCGGAAACTGGTTGCAATGGGCTCGAATTCATTGACAGCAGCATTCCCCGTCTTGTTTGAAAACGTTGGTCACTGACTATGTATGACACTCGCGTCATCGATCCCTGTCGGCTACGGCGACTGTCCTGACGTCATGTTACTTACGTGCAAGTGGTATAGGACTACTTGTGGACTCGTTGAATGGTAAGGACTGACACATTAACAAATCGGTAATTATATTCACAATGTTGTCTTGGTGAGGTCGAAACACGATAGGTCTTTTCTATCACGTCTCCTCGTCAACAAACGTTATTGCACTGATTCCATAAAACGGACTAGGGCATTCCGATCACTTCAGTGGTATGACTTATGCTAGCAATAGAGGGTCATATGGTACCGTTTCTACACCATCTACAGCGCTCCATACCCATTTTGGTATTAAAGGGGGTGACAAGTATTTTTCCAAAGATTAATTCCAAGCAAACCAACCTATAGACTAATTTACAGTATGCTAAGTAACAGAATGTTCCAAGGATTCATGAGATATGTCATCAACTCCCCCAAAAAACGGCCTGCCATAGCGATGAGTTCTTGCTCCATTTCTCCTCAGTTTGTACATTGCAGATGTGCCAAAATCAAAGAGAAGGAAGTTCGGCTGCAGCAACGACCAGGTACTTTTAACAAGTTGTAGCTAACTTCGTAAACAGTGACTCCGGCCAAACCGCACTAAAACGGAAGTTTCTTGTTTCAGCCCAAATAACAAACCGGCCGGAAGAAAATTCAACATACAGTCGGAAATCATCACTTACTCAGAAACAGTTGTTGGGTGTCGCCCCTGACCGAACTCTATTTCACAGAGAACACCTAACAAAGCTAGCGAAAAATTGAAACAAGAAACAACGTCAACCACAAGCTAGGTGGTACAACGCGGGAAGCATCAGCAGCCAACCTCTGTTCAAGTGCTCTGGGTTTTGTGCTACCGTCCGCTGCCTATTGCATACCATTTAAGTTAAACTGCCTACATTCACGGAAAACAGACGTCCAGCTTAATAACATCATGAGAATGATTGCTTTTATTATCAAGTCGCCCCGACGAAATCATTGCCACAGCGCAGCCACATTCAACACCCACAGCCACAGTGTAGTAATGATGCTACGAGGGAATGAGGGTGGATCGTTAATAATAAATACCTACCAATACGTCTAGACATCGATGATGCAACCCATGCCCGACACCACTCTTGATTATAATCTAAACAGAATTAGAACCTAAAATAGCAGATGTAAACGTTTTTGACAGAAATGCAATAAGCAGCCATCCTCGTTTTGTAATTGTAGATGACCACAGGCCATCACACACGTCACAGAAGGATGTCCTACACGATTATACGACGACATACCAGAAGACCTCCTACCGACCTCTCCAAAGTTGGTAGTTTCCTAAGAGTTTTAGTTGGTCGTTAGTAATATTTTATATTGCATATACTATACTCTGCATATAGTCTGTGTGACTCTTCTTAAGTGTGTCAAGAAACTACGTACTTAGAAGATAAAGCCCGGTGCATCATGGTCTCACTACTGTATGCGCCCTCTGCAGGTGGCTCGCAAGTGGATGGCACCGCGTGTGCAGCTGGCCGCACAGACGGGCCTTCGGTCGTACGCGCAGGCGCCGGACGGCCCGGTGAAGCTGCAGCTGACTCACGTGCAGGGAGAGTTCGCGCTGCTGGTACTCGGCCTCTGCGTGTCGCTGGCCCTGCTGCTGGTGGAGATCGCCGTCCACCGGAGGACTAAAATCATCGCAGAACTGAGGGGTCCATCTGTCACTACACCGACGATGAGGCGGCACTGTTGGGAAGAACGCAGCCGACCATAGGGAACTTCGACCATGCCTCGATCAAACAGTTGTTCACTACACTGAGGACTGATAACAGAGATAATCTACTAATATAACAAATGCTTATGCACCGCAATTGTTTGCACCATCAGGTACTTATTATTACTTACTACACATTTTGGTCATTTCATCTTCAGCCTTAAAGAGAGAGAGGAAAAGAAAGCCAGACACCTTTGGGTTCTTGTGCGAATTCTCATAATCCGACGAAGAGTCGGATATGGGCAAATGGGATATCAACCTAACCAGTGCGATGTCAAAATTTCTTCTTCTTTGAACGTATCTGTGGTAATTCAGAAAAAATAGTTATTTTAGGGAAAAATTTTGGTTGAATTCTTACACCCAAAATTAATGTGGGGAACGGACAAAAGGAATACAAAATGGGCCAGCGTGGAATCTAAATTAGTAAAAAAAATATTTAATTTGTTTAAAGTAATCATGAAAATCAAGGAAAACACATTTCAGGGAAGCTTGGAGAAAGATTTTTTGACCAAATTTGCATAGCCTAACGAAGAGTGGGAAATTGACAAATGGAGTGTCAAACTGACCAATATGAAGTAAAGTTTTTCAAAGGAAAAATTATTGCTTGAAAGCAGTTCAGAAAACTTAGTGATTTGAGGGAAAAATTAAATACTTCTCGAACAGCTGCTTCTAGCTACGTAAACGAAGTATTAATTAGTTCATATCTTCAAAGCTTAGCTATTTGTACATAAAAAGTTTTATTGCTGTGGTATGTAATTGTCAAAATGGTTTCCTTTGAGTCAAGTACTAAATTAAGGAAATTTTGAGAAAAGAAGACGATCGAAAATATAATGTGTCAGTAACACCATGCTTTCGAAACAGAAATTGAAAATAAATAAAATATTTGGTAGAAGTTGACCACATATTTCTGATACGATGTATGTACCACTAAGAAGTAAAATAGATTAGAGAACCATTTGGTGTAGTTTTGCTTCACGTTCGAAGCGATGTATAGCAAATGAGGTGCGCCAAAACCTTCTACTTTAATTTCTTGCCGAGCGTATGTAGTGTTAGTAATCGCTGCTATTTACTTGCAGATCACAGCTAATCTGCATTTCACCTGAGTCCAACGCAGACAACCGCATGTGTGGGAGATACGGAAAATCTTTGAAGCTGGCAACGACACACAGAAATTTTGGCAGCGATATTTAGGAGCATATACTGCACATTTTATGTTACAACAAACAAAGTTCCTGGAACATTGCAATAGAGACCGCCGTATGTATATTTCTCATAGAAAAATCAGAAGCACCGCCATTTCTTTCTCCATTTTTTAACGTCATAAGGATTTCAGTTTCTCTTCCTCCCCAAGCTCCTGACCTGGTTAACAATATCAACTAACAGTAACCACAGGTGTATAAGAGTTGATGAAGTTATCAAAAATGAAATATTAAGTCAAGTATTGGTAAGGTTTCAAAGTGAGGCAAAGTCTTGGAAATTGTTTCAAACTTCACATACGAAAAATTATGCACATTGCTAGTGTGATATGACTACACTGTCAGAGTCACAGATCTCTTCAGTCAAGTCGAAATATTTGTAGTGGTATGAAGTGGAATGCGACATAGGCTCAGTCGTTGTAAAGCAGGTAACAGGCTTCATTTTGTTAGCTGCTAGGACAATGCAATCAGCCTGCACACGAGATTTCTTATAAATCTCTCAGGCAGTCCACCCGAAAAATATTCCTTTTACAAGAGAATCAGTTTATTAGTTTTGCCTAGTGAACAGTCTTTTCTCACACTTCACTGTATATATTGACCTGATACTTAACATAATAACTTATGTAAAGGTGGTACGTCAGACTTGAAGTCTTATTCAGGTCAAATAAATAGAGTGCAATTGGGGTTTATTGAAACAAAAACCTTAAGTTACTATATAAATGAAGAGTTAATTTGAAATTAGGAATTATTCCTAACAGAGTAATAATAGCGGCAAACTGGTATTTTCATCCTGTTATCAAAAGAACTTAAGCCCTAAAACATTTTAATACAAATCCTAGTAATTTTTAAGCATACTTAAAAAATTTAGAGTAACAACTATAAGGATTAACATTTTTATCCTGAAATCTCATACCTCTTCTCTGGTGATAACTTTTCTACTTCAGGGGATATTCTGTCTTCAGTGACTGCATTCAAAACAGACACATGTCTCAGTAATTCTGGATCAAAAGGGCAAATTTGACTGTAAATAACTGCTCATATTGAGAAGCACTTTGAAACAATGACACAATTTCATAAGCGAACTTTCTTTAAATATAACAATAAATATTTTTATAATCCAGATGTACAAATATCTGTGAAATATGTGTGTAGACCTAAAGCACAAGTGGTCTCTTACTTATTGTATTTGTTTCTCCTATAGCAACCTACCTATTTAGCCAATTACATTGTTATTTAATATGTTTTACAATTCCATATAATTTGTTAAGCTAATAATGAATTTTTGATAATTGTCACTATAACCCAATTCAAAATTGTCATTATAAACAACACAAAAATGTAAAGGTTCTTATTGCTTGATTGGGAATGTTAACAACTGCCAAGAACTGTTACTGGAATAATCTCGTTGGGATTCATCATTGAAATTAACTAATTGACTGCACAGAAGTCAAACGCCATAAACAAATTACCTTTTATAAAAATGACTACATAACATTTCTTATTCTGATAACAGTTGCTGGTGTGCACCTGTGGAGCCAATCAAGTATCGCAGTTGCTGTGGCCTTCAGCGCTCCACAGACCAAAATATCATCATCATCCTGTCTGCACGTTTTAGAATTGAGGGATAACAGCCATCTCTTGAAAGACTCTTGCAATGTGGATGTAGATTACTGCGGACACTTGCATCTAGGGGAATTCCCAACTTGAAGATTTCCTTGTAAGGTTTGGTGTATTGACTAGCCTAATGAGAAGAGCTGAACAGAAGGTGATTTTGATCTGCTAATCTCGAGGTGTGACTTTCACAATACCAACGGGTAGACATGTCCACAGTCACACCCATGTTCATTTATGATTGATGTAAGTCGCCTTTTGGAAATTTTGTAGAATCTGTGTCCTTGCAATATCTAAGTGGTTTGCCAGAATTAATAATTATCTGATGTCCCCTTAATTACAGTTTTTACGAAGTCAATGTAAGACGGACGTACAAAAAAATATGTTCATTCCACGATGCCACTCCTACCTAAACGCTCAACAATTTCGTTATCCCTGATTCCACAAAGCCCTTCCACCCACAGAAATTGCACTCTTATAATTTGTTCTTACACTCAGATATTAGTTCATGCACATCGAAGATGTAATAGGTCGTTTTCAAGTTCGAGGATGGATTTTCTACTATTTCGAAACCACTACGGATGTCTGTTATTATTGAAATATTGTTGATAGTATGCAGTGCATATCTGAGTGCCTCTCTTCTTGCTAGAACCTCAGCCATAAAGCTTCTCGTTTCAGGGTAAAGCTTGTTCTTAGCTCTGGTGTTGATAGTAGGACAGAATTGTGTAAATCCCGTTCTTTGACTTACTTAGAGCAGTCAGTGTGTACTGTGATATTTGTCAGGTACTCAGTTACAATGTGCTGAACAACATTCTAACATCCCTGGTTCTGGGAGTTATAATCTTCAGTTTCAGACTTCACTTTGTAGTTGGGATAATATGCATTGGCTGATGTGTAATGCAAGAAAATAGAGTGAAATTCTGACTACTGATGCTGAATCGAATACCTATTTCGTCTGTCACTTTACCACTTTAACAGCAGTATAATCTGATTGTTTGCCATGGCATATCTAGGGTTTACCCTTGGGCCTGCACGCCAACTCCCACATTTTCATTTATAATCTTCGTTAATATATAGTTCATACAAGATTGGTAACCATCGGAGATGTCCAATCAGCAGAGAATTATACATATTAGTGCAGGTATCATTGTAACAGCCACTTTTACATTACGATAGCAGCTCGCTGATGAATAAGTTCGTGTCTTCGTCTTCTCGCCAAAACGAAAGACCTGCAACGTGATTCGGGCTGCCCACGGCACTTCTAGATGAGGGCTTTACAGTACAATTCTATAGGGTCGCTGTCGACGAGTCTGCAAGTAAAGCAGAAAGTAACAGTGACTACGTTATATGATTTGATGTGTTACTACAAGATTAACAATTTATTTGATTTGATTTATTTCACATGCGACATTCGTTATCAGCATTTGGCTTCATTTGTTGAAAGTATGGTCAAATAGCCATTGACGCCCCAGTAAACGCCGGATTTTTATTTAGTAGCATGGTTAGCTTTAGCTAATCACTGTCAGTTTCCTTCCAGCCCCATCTTAAGACCACCGGATCAACAACCTGAGTTCTACTTATCTACAGGGGGAAGAACATGATTAGAAGACGCCATGTGGGTGTTTTCGGGGTTTCAGAAGTCTGCTATGATGCTGCAAAGCACAAACAGACCGCTTGCTCCAGTGGCATTTTGTTGAGGATTTTTTTACCGCCATTCGTGGCATGCCTTGCCCTGATATTATTTGATGAAGAGAATTTCTGAAAGATTCAGACTTGAAAGTACAGGCGACAGTAGTGAACAGTAGGAACGTTAGTACTGAACTGTCAAAAACCAGGCTTGATTATATAGAACTGTGAGAATTCTACTACCAACAACTTATTATTAAATCATTGCGTTTACAGTGTGTGAAAAGAGGCTAAAGACTGCGGCTATATGTAACTGTATTACATTAGTGTATATGTTTGCGTATGTGGTCCATGGATTACGTGAGCAGTAACATTGGGAAGGTTTCTAAGCAAGAAAGAACCACACAAAGGAGAAGACAGTAGAGGAGGCTACACAAAGCAGACACCCCAAGTCCAAGCAGCTGCACAAGCAAGGAAAAGCGAATGAGCGAAGTGGTGTAGTCAAATAGAGCAATCTTAGTGGTAAAAGACCACGTTGGCATTATCCTTGATATCAGCTACAAATGACACAGAAAGAAGTTTGATAGTGTGCATGAACATGTAAATTCTGTCGTGTCTGACCACATTAACGTGACTGTTGTAAATGATGAAGTGATGCAGAATCTGGTGTGTCATTTCAAAACAATCAACAGAAGATTTACTTATGTAAAGCTGTGGTATGGTATCAGGTGGTACCTTGACAAATGAGGATGACAATAAAGGAAATAAAACTGTGGGAGAAATACAGCAAGTTTTCCTGAACATGAATATTGCAAGCTTTTTTAAGAAGGCAATAAAGAAGAATTCTAAAAACTTGAAAAAAAAAGCAAATGGATGAATTAAGTGAACTTAAGCAGAATATCAAAGCAGATCAGATGAGTATTAAAGCTGATGTATGTAAACTTAATAAAGAAGGATAATGAAACTATAACCAGGGCAAGAAGGAATGGACATTGTAAAAGGTTAGAGAAATTGCTGGTACACAAACTGAATCTATTGTGACCAGTAAAACAAATACATAAATAAATAAATCAAAACATCAAAAGTGGAACAGAAAAACAGAATCTGTTTCAAACAAAAAATGTCAACTTACCAATAAAATTTCAATGTAGAAACTAGTTGTAAAGAATACTTCATGGTGAGTCAAGTTGACCCAAATAGAAGGAAATATTGAAAAATTATCTAAAATAGAGACCGAGATTGTAAGTAATCGTATTACGAGACAGAAGGGAAATTAACACGAAAGACACAAGAAAAGAGGAAGGCAGGAAGGTGTAGAGTAGATTACATTTTTGAACTTAATTTCCATTATTTCTCAGAAAAGGAACTATTACATGTAAAGCATGTGAAGACTTCTTGCTAAAAACACTCAACAGCATAGGTCGTATAATCTAAGCTGCTCAGTGTTTTTGACAAATGAAACAGATCGCTCCTTCGTTCTTCTCAAAATGAGAGCATTCAAAGCCAAATTTTCGATGGTAGAAGCTTAGTTAGCTGTCTTTGTGAAAGCTACAGAATTTTTTTCCAACAGGGAGAGAAACATGTTCTTAACCGACCCATTGAAGGAATCCAGTGTCATTGCTATGATAATACCGAAACTACCCTTGTCAATGCTGCAAAAACTTATCACCATCAACAAACTTAATGTCAGTACTTACTAGATATACTTGAGCAGATTCGCTGTCGGGCAACAGACAAGAGCAGGAAGAGTGGACGAGAAGTGGATGGAGAACAGAGAGGCTTAATGACATCGAGTAAAACATGCGATCACTTGCCCACAGGCATAATATGCATTGTGACTTGAACGAAAATAGCCTGTAAAAGTCTAGAAGGGAAGGCAGAACGTCTCAGCGGGGCATGAACAGAGTGAGTTATTACGGAAACTCCAGAGGATAAGAATATAGTCAAATTTTGGTTCACATTCGGACAAGAGAAAGAGAAATGCGGAAAAATTATAAGACCTCAAAACTTAGTCCAACTGTGAACGCAACAGACCACTTGTGTAATTTCTGGCTTATTATGAAAATGATTTTATTAAGGAATCACTTATGGAAGATAAAACAAAACAAGTAAAGTAAGTGTGCCTTCAGGCAATTTAGGTTATCATTTAAAATATGAAAACAGTAGCAATCCTCCATTCCTGTAGTGAGGTTCGATCTGCATGTAATGATTTATATGAAAAGATAAAAGATAAGTTACCAGTGCAAGTAGTTACAGCTTATTATCACATTAATTACAGCTCGTTGAATAAGAAGTAAGATTACGAAGAAACGATGTCTCTAATAATTTAAACTGCAAGATACGATGTTTCCTATGAAATCTGAGGTGGTGCCATGGCTGTGTGTCAATTTATAATTGTGTATGGATTAACTGATGTCAAACAGCGCAATGCTAGATGTTGTTGAAGGCTAAATGAATATAAAGGAAGATGATGAAGAAAAAGTGTTTACACTCTAATAAAATGTGTCAGCTCGAGGCAGCAACGGCAATGTCACAACAAGCATAAAGAGGGAACAAATGTACCAGAATCTTGATTTGGAAGAGACTACTTCTTACTCATGCTAGGGTGGCATAGTCTGATGACGTCAGAATCAATGTAAATATTTAAAAAATATTGAAGATATTGAAAGATTAAGTGAAGATGAAGTTCGTGAATTGGAGAAGATACTGCTTAAACGTCAAAAAGCGTTTCTCTAGGAACCAGAGCGTATGAAAAACTATGATTATCTCTTCCAAGTGAAGCTATTTGTCAAATTCAGAGTTCAAATGTACACCATTCCCTAAGCAAAGAGGGAAATTGTGGCCAAAGAAATAAACAAGATGCGAGATTGTGGGCTAATCGAACTTTCACAAAGTAATTGCTGTGGTCCCATTCTCTTAATAGCAAAGAAAGAGGGACTCGTGAAAACCACATTAGATGCAAGAGCCACTGACCAAATAACACAAACACAGGTGAATCGGGCAAAACTGTTAGAGAGTTTGGGCAGATATTGAATGCTGTTAAAATTAAACAGGCATAGGTGTAAAGGCCAGTTGTTGACTAGCCTTTCGAGCTGAAAAGTTCAGGAAGAGTAAACACCATAATTGTCATGAGTATCTTCTTATTTTTATTTTTCTTCACTTCATGGTGCAAATTGGGCAGCCTCAGATGTCAACACTCCGCTGTCCAGTGAGCTTGTAGTTTATAACAATTCTAGGAAGACGTTCCTGCTAAATTGTTTCTAAATAGCTAAACCAGAGAATGTTGTTTTTTATTTTGCTTTTGAAATCAGCAAATAGACTCTCTAATCCAATTTCTGTGTTTCGTTCTTTACCAATCAGTCTGAAAACTTTGACTGCTCTGAGAAATTTGTGTCAGGGCTTTCTCAGAGAGTACATACAACTCACTTCCACGTAATGTTAACAGTTCTGACAAGTACTGTAAAGCTTCAGTTTGGTTTCCTTTCTAGTTTTCTACCTCAGAGCTCTGTCAGTTGTACCACATATACGGTTCCATTTGAAAAGTTGTAATTATATGTTGCAGTTTGTTATTGGGGACATTTCAAGAAAAAATAATTAATTTTGTCATTTATCGCAGTTTAGGAACTTATCGATTTTTGGTGCAGGAACGACATTACATTTGCTTTATGTGGAAACATTAGCAGTCCATATTCTTCTTCTGTATTTGTTAAAATTTATAGCTACATTTTTAAATATGTTCTGTCTCTGAGTAACTTATGCCTGATACACTGATCCGTGTGTACATACATATAATCCTCAAACATTGTCTTACACTTCGTGAAATAAAGGTAAGACAGCTAATATACCGGTATTATAGATTAGACACAGTAACAGTAGATGACGGTTAATAATACAGCAATACGAATGAATCTCTGACTATCGAGCACAAGCAACAGTTTGTTATTGCTTACTATTCATTTTCTCTACGGCATGCTTACAGACCAAACAGTTCTCTTAAACACTATGAATCAGAAGTGTATGTCTATATAGTAAGACGATATGCTACAGTCAAAGTAAAATATTTTCAGCCTAGGTATAAGAATTTCTGTAAAACCCCAATCTAAACTTTATAAGTAGCTACCATAAGATTACAGTAAATTTCTACCCCTTTTAACATTGTGTTTTATGTATGAGATGAGAGGACCAGCCAAGCGGCGCCACGTAGTGTAAGGCAAACAGCACGGCAGCAGACTGTAAAGAGAATTTAAAGCACAGCCGGTGCAGGGACAGACCTTTGTGCCTGCATGACTCAGAGATAGGGCAGGCCATTAGCGTTAGCCGTCCTGCTGACCTGCTGGAAGGCGAGTAAACGACACTGGCAGTGCTTAGGACGGAGCAATGTGCTTTAAGCACAGGAGCAGTATACACAAAGAACACTACGGTTTCAGATTTTACAAAAAACTAAAAATAAATGAAAGACACTGTCAGTATTTGTATTAAAAATTACATAAAAACGGTATTTGCGCTGATTTCACACGTAATGACGTGTTCTATGGATTTTTGTGATTTGTTACATGGTCTTGTAATTTATAGTAGGTTGAAGATTAATGTTATTATTCTGTTTCAAGCAAAGATGTACCTGTCCTGTATACATAAGATGTAGACAAGCAGGGGGGGGGGGGCGGAGATGGGGAGGGGAGAATGGAAATCAGTCCAGATGCAATATGGGACACTCTACCATTTGTCTATGTAATGGTAGCTACAAATGGCAGCATCACGTCCGTATTTTGCTGGCACATCCACGCCGCGGTCTAATAATTTTGAAATCTAAGGAATTTGTTCGTCTCCAAGTCTGTGGAAAATGGTTATAAGTGTTCTAGTGTTGAGAAAGAGCGTAAATGTCATGATTGTAAATGCTGTGAAAAATATTTATATGTCGTGTAATAAGGTAAAAGAATATATGTAATGCGTAACTGAATGGTACTGCGCCAAGGAAACGAGTTTAAAATTTTAAACATGGCTCTAACTTCAGTAGCTGCATGACCTAGGTTTTGACAATTTTAAAACTGTCTTTTTCGGAAGGTGTAATGGAACCTGTTACATCATATGCTGATTAAGAACAATGAATAAACTCAAACGGCTCTTGCTCTTCTCATGTGAGACTCTCATGTTAATGACGCAAATAATCACAAGCCATGGCAGTTCTGCACCACTGTAGTATTACAGGTTTGCAGATCAAATGCTAAATGAAGTAGCCTAATTTATTGAATGAAAAAAAGTTTGTTTCAGTTTTAAGTTTGTCATTGTAGCTGACGGTCAGCTGAGATAAAATTCCAGCAGAAGAACATTGTGATACGATAATAGTTGAGGTTTCTCAATGTGAATGAACTGGCTTATGAAGCATTCCAGACTTTTTTAGCATGATTTATTACTGTGCACAAAAATCGAAACTTGATGTTGTTCAGTTGTGTAAATTGATGCTGCTGAAATTTTAGGACTTGTCAATACTGACATTTCGTTGTATTAATTGCTTTAATTTTGCACTACGTTTAAAAACTACTTTAAAGAAATCTTGTCTTCAGCAATAACAAATTTGTGATTTCGTAATCACTTTCAGTTATAACATTCCATGTAAACTCGATTTCTAAACTGTCCATTGTCTGCGAGGCTATTCGAATTTAGGAAGTCTCACGGCGGGGAAGCTTGCAGTTCTGGAAGAAATAATATCAGTCTCAGGCTTCATTTCGTAGTTGGGAGTACGTGCTTTAGTTGATGTATGACGTAAGAAAATAAAGTGAGGTAGCAAAACGAGTACTAGTGTTGGGGGAAACAGCGACAACTTTGTAGTCGTATAAACTGATAGGCTGTCGTGACAGAAGATACAGGGACTACCCCCGGGCCAGTGTGCCAGATCTCATTTCTTCATTTATTAATCTCTGTTCAAAGCATAATTCAGCACACAGATATGCCGGCCGGTGTGGCCGAGCGGTTCTCGGCGCTTCAGTTTGGAACCGTGCGACCGTTACGATTGCGTGTTCGAATCCTGCCTCGAGCATGGATGTGTGTGATGTCCTTAGGTTAGTTGGATTTTTAGTAGTTCTAAGTTCTAGGGGACAGATGCCCTCGGATGTTAAGTCTAATAGTGCACAGAGCCAGCACACAGATAACAATAAATGACTTTATCCCAGTAGCAAATTATTCGCCACTCAGTCTAGATTTTATTTTAATAACCACTTTTAATGATGTAGAGAAAGCTTCAGATATGAAGATTATAGTGCCCTTATAGCATGTAGGTATACTGGATTACTAGTTTCCGCAGGGCTAAGCTGTCATCATCTCCGTGCCCGACGTCTTGGCGAGAAACAGATATGTGGAAGCAGTGCTAAGGTACAATCATCAAAACAGTAATGTCCTGTAATACAGCTATCTACACTCCTGGAAATGGAAAAAAGAACACATTGACACCAGTGTGTCAGACCCACCATACTTGCTCCGGACACTGCGAGAGGGCTGTACAAGCAATGATCACACGCACAGCACAGCGGACACACCAGGAACCGCGGTGTTGGCCGTCGAATGGCGCTAGCTGCGCAGCATTTGTGCACCGCCGCCGTCAGTGTCAGCCAGTTTGCCGTGGCATACGGAGCTCCATCGCAGTCTTTAACACTGGTAGCATGCCGCGACAGCGTGGACGTGAACCGTATGTGCAGTTGACGGACTTTGAGCGAGGGCGTATAGTGGGCATGCGGGAGGCCGGGTGGACGTACCGCCGAATTGCTCAACACGTGGGGCGTGAGGTCTCCACAGTACATCGATGTTGTCGCCAGTGGTCGGCGGAAGGTGCACGTGCCCGTCGACCTGGGACCGGACCGCAGCGACGCACGGATGCACGCCAAGACCGTAGGATCCTACGCAGTGCCGTAGGGGACCGCACCGCCACTTCCCAGAAAATTAGGGACACTGTTGCTCCTGGGGTATCGGCGAGGACCGTCTCCATGAAGCTGGGCTACGGTCCCGCACACCGTTAGGCCGTCTTCCGCTCACGCCCCAACATCGTGCAGCCCGCCTCCAGTGGTGTCGCGACAGGCGTGAATGGAGGGACGAATGGAGACGTGTCGTCTTCAGCGATGAGAGTCGCTTCTGCCTTGGTGCCAATGATGGTCGTATGCGTGTTTGGCGCCGTGCAGGTGAGCGCCACAATCAGGACTGCATACGACCGAGGCACACAGGGCCAACACCCGGCATCATGGTGTGGGGAGCGATCTCCTACACTGGCCGTACACCAGTGGTGATCGTCGAGGGGACACTGAATAGTGCACGGTACATCCAAACCGTCATCGAACCCATCGTTCTACCATTCCTAGACCGGCAAGGGAACTTGCTGTTCCAACAGGACAATGCACGTCCGCATGTATC
Source organism: Schistocerca cancellata (assembly GCF_023864275.1). Taxonomy (NCBI): domain Eukaryota; kingdom Metazoa; phylum Arthropoda; class Insecta; order Orthoptera; family Acrididae; genus Schistocerca; species Schistocerca cancellata. Next base: position 904,048,555 of record NC_064627.1, on the reverse strand, counting down.
CCGTGCCACCCAACGTGCCCTAGAAGGTGTAAGTCAACTACTCTGGCCAGCAAGATCTCCGGATCTGTTCCCCATTGATCATGTTTGGGACTGGATGAAGCGTCGTCTCACGCGGTCTGCACGTCCAGCACGAACGCTGGTCCAACTGAGGTGCCAGGTGGAAATGGCATGGCAAGCCGTTCCACAAGACTACATCCAGCATCTCTACGATCGTCTCCATGGGAGAATAGCAGCCTGCATTCCTGCGAAAGGGGGATATACACTGTACTATTGCCGACATTGTGCATGCTCTGTTGCCTGTGTCTATGTGCCTGTGGTTCTGTCAGTGTGATCATGTGATGTATCTGACCCCAGGAATGTGTCAATAAAGTTTCCCCTTCCTGGGGCAATGAATTCACGGTGTTCTTATTTCAATTTCCAGGAGTGTATTATGGAAACTAAATATGACATAGGATATCCTCCACACCTCAGAGTTATGCTGTGGAAAATTTAATATAGTACTCTAGGTCTAGATGAGAAACAGTAAAACTATAGTCATTGTAGTTATAAAATGAAGCTATTCACAAAGTTATGGCATGTAATCTGGCTCTCTTGGTTATTAAAACTCTTGTAAGTTGGTCTAGATTAGAAATAGTAAAACAATAGTCAGAGTAGTGATAAAATGAAGCTCTTCACAATGTTATTCCATGTAATCTGGCTATCTTGGTTAGAAAAAACACTTGTAAGTTGTTATAGGATATTCTAGGTCATAGTTTGTTTCCATAATACATTCCCGAATTACAGCACATTATTTTTTTTATTAGTGTAGCTTATCACTGTCTGATAAAAGTTTACTGCTTTTCATCAAGATGTCAGGCACTTGCTATTGATAACAATCGTTTTATATTGTAACTATGAGGTCCACTGCCACAAGTGCCTTCCTCTAGCTAAGTGAATAAAAAGCTACACTCTGTGTTGGAGAATGTCCTTATAACTTACCAAAATGTTGATGATAATTCTGTGTTTTCGTTATAAGACTGGAATAGAAACTTACATTGTAAGTTAGGAGTTCCGTAACTGCCACTTTTCTCACTTGTAATTCCTTATATTTGTAAGTGCTTGATCTGTGTATTTCCCTATAAATCCAGCAAATTCCACGGCTTCTCTCTAAAGTCGTACAGTATCACATCTCGATAATCTCACTGTTCAATTGTTACCTAGACATCGAGTGACATCGTAGTGCTTGATAAACAAAAATTCTGATGTGTATACTACCATTATTGTAATAGTGCTATCACTGATACGATATACTGTTGCATGTACGTATATATTGTGAGAAGAACCTAGAAAATATTTATTATTATTCACGAGACTGCTGCCATTTGACGGCACTCCACTGTATTACTCTATTAGCCCAACAGGTATCCGGCAGTCTGTAGCTGGCAGTCATATCAGACACATGTGGTACCTCCCAATGTGTCATATATGTATGGTTCTATGTACCATGAGTACGCAGTTACATTTTTTATTTTACTCTCTTTTCAACATGAGGTAAGGCATATATTGCAAGTTGTATATTTATTGTAATAACGTACGTAAAGGGAATTTTATTATTTATGTTTTTAGTTCAAAATCATAAAAAATTAATTTCCGTTCGAAATGTGGTGCTACAGTTGAATGCTGAAGATTAGATGGGTAGATCACATAACTAATGTAAAGGTATTGAATAGAATTGGGGAGAAGAGGAGTTTGTGGAACAACTTGACAAGAAGAATGGACCGATTGGTAGGACATATTCTGAGGCATCAGGGGATCACAAATGTAGCATTGGAGGGCAGCGTGGAGGGTAAAAATCGTAGAGGGAGACCAAGAGATGAATACAGTAAGCAGATTCAGAAGGATGTAGGTTGCAGTAGGTACTGGGAGATGAAGAAGCTTCCACAGGATAGAGTAGAATGGAGAGCTGCATCAAACCAGTCCCAGGACTGAAGGCGACAACAACAACAACAGTTCAAAATCACAGTTCGTTAAGGCGGTACAAAAATAAACGTTAGGTTTATCGCACAGCCTGTTTTGACATCCTGTAAACTGAGAATACGTCGAAAATAACGTACGCAGAAACGTTAATTTACAATTACAGCTACAATGGTGTAATCCATTTGAAATTTTAGTAACTTGCAGATCTGAAGATGGCAGCTTTGCACTGCCGAAACTAGGAATACAGTATATGTACTGTACATGGGCCCAAGGCAATAATAACCGGCCTTTGTGGCCGTGCGGTTCTAGGCGCTTCAATCTGGAACCGCGTGACCGCTACGGGCGCCGGTTCGAATCCTGCCTCGGGCATGGATGTGTGTGATGTCTTTGGTTATTTAGGTTTAAATATTTCTAAGTTCTAGGCGACTGATGACCTCAGATATTAAGTCCCCTAGTGCTCAGAGCCGTTTCAACCATTTCAAGGCAATAATAACTTCATTTCGGAAGCTTTCTATGCATTGAATTCACAATCGCTCTCCAGCTAATAATGTCTGTTATTATCACACTTTTAATAATTTTAGTATAACGAGATGCAGATGAAACAATTCGTGTTTCTTCATCTTCACGACAATATGTTCGACCAGTGAAATGGGAATCTTAGCCCATTTAACCACAATTTCGCCTTAACGCCAGCTCTAGAGCACCGACCCCGCGACCTGAATGCAAATTGTGTGCTGGGACGAGAATATCATTTGAAGACGCCAGATGGGTGGGTATTTACAGAATTTCTGTGTTCTGCTATGATGCAGCAAGTCACTTACATGCCTCTCAGACGTCCTGCTACTCCAGTTCCAATGGTCCAATGGAGACAGTCACGTGTCATGTGTGGTAACACAGAGGAAGACTACTCGAAACGCACTTTTCACTGCCACACTGACTCAAGTCACATTCAGCTGCATTTTGTTAAAGATTTTTTTTCTTTGTAATATTTAGTTCCTTGGTGGTCGCAATGGGCAAGGGGCTTGCTTGACACAATATAGATATTTTGCAGTAGAATGTTTCATACTGAAGTCTGAACATCCTGACTAAGTAACAGAGGTACTTCTTCGCCACACAAAATATACCTGGTACTGACAATTTAGTGCCAGTCCTGAGGATTTGAAGAAGGGGAACGATGATAAAGCTGTTCTACAAATCATAAATTTATCGGTTAACAGCTTTCAGTCACTTCCATTTGTAAAATACTTATTCGTTAATTATTTGCCTAAATATTTGAAGTAAACAATTCTGTAGTCATTAGACACTTCTTACCATTCAGCAGATCGTTCTTCAGTTTCACTGATGATAACAATGCCATCAGCGAGTATTGTCATTGATATACTTTAACCTTGAATTTTAATTCGATTCTGGAACCTTTCTTTTAATTCCATCAATGCTTCTTCGTCGTACAGATAGTGCAGTAGGGGTGAAAGACTACATCCCTGTCACACACTCTTTTTATCCGAGAATTTCGTTCCTGGGCTGCTAGATTTATTATTCTCTAATCAGCTCTAATTCTCGCTAGGACGAGAGTGAACCTCACAAGCTCCGATAACCGTCCTGTCATCTACAGCTGCCCGTCAATCACCGTCAACTGTCAGCCACCTGTCACCCCAGCGGAAATCTAGGGGAACCGGATAAAACGAGTTCCAAAACATCGATATTTATGTGGCCTAGAAGATGTATTACATGTATGTCGAAAACACAGCATCCTTTGCTATAATATGAGCGAGTGCAGCAGGAGTATGCCTACGCCAATATATAACTATCTGTACGAAAAATGCGTTAAACAAAAGCATTGGGCAACAATTCAGGCTATGGTATAAAACTGGTAAGGGGGGGGGGGGGGGTATTAGTGCTGCTTTGTCAGCAGAGAAGCAGTAGCAGCAGATTTGCCTGGGAAGTACCTTCCAACGTGATTTTATCACTGTTTGTAACCTGAGCAAGACGGGTATTTAAACCCTTTCTATGCTGTCCCATTCTACTGTTCGTGATGTGAAGTGAAACACGAAGGAGCAACCACCACACACACTACCAGTCAGACCTCATGTACTGAAACAGAAGTTTCGTGAAGCACCGTGGAGACTGGAACTAAAGAATTACATGAAATCAGCAGCAGGAATCATTCATAAGCTCAAAAGTGCTACAGATAGTCCAGATTTCACAATGATTATGCATAAAAAGTGGAAAAGAATGGGCGGCAAAGGTCGAGTAGGTCCTCGAATGCCAGTTATTTCTGAAGTCAACAATAAGCAACACTTGTCGTGGAGTAAAGCGGGACGCCATTGGATAGCGGATGTCACTGTACAATGGAATGATTCTGTGTGATGGCCGTTATCTGCAGTCAATGAAGTACGAAGATAACGATATTACGGTAAGGGGATGTTTTTCGGGATTAGAGTGCAATCCTCCTACTGAGCTTAAGAAAATGCTAAATGAGAAAGGAATCAGAACCATTGTGTTCTATGTAAATCAAAACAAGATTTCAGAGACTCTTTATATCAACATGACAATGCACCATGACATAATGAAACGTCTGCGAGGCAATGGTTTGTGCACAACATTCCCGAAAATGACTGGCCCGCCTAGGGTCTCGACGTGAAGCCGATGGGACACCTTTGTCATGAGTTAGGTTGACTTCGCTCCAGATCTCAGCTATCAACATCACTATATGTGTAATTTCGGCCCTTGAGGAAGAATGGGCTGCCATTCCGCCACAGATATTCGGACACTTCGTTTAAAGCAGCAGAGTTCATACCCTATTAAAGGCGAAGAGTGGACACATCCCTGAATTAATTTTACATTCTTGAAATGTTTTCTGTAGCAACGAATGTGGCAATGCTTGATGTGCATCTTCATGTTTTCGCGGTGCAATGACTGCTTCCTTAAATTTCGGGGGTGTAGCATCATGAATTCAGCTTCTTCTTAAAGTAGCCCTCCCCTCTGTGCACACATTGCAGAAAATGCGTTGGTATTGCTAAGACTGTGCCAAAAGATATTTTTATGTTCTGGGTCCTACGTGCACATCAGTGCCAACTTAATAAGTATGCTCTTAATAAAGGTTAACAATATTTAATTTTTTTGTGGTGGGCATAAGTACTCTGCCGCCGCCCCTTTTTTAGTACACGCTATGGAAAATTTATTGGTATTGGTATACAAATCCTGAACTCTGTTGCTTCTAAAGTGCAGGACAGGTGTATTTAAAACACTGAATTGTGTTTGTTTCAGTATAAAAACAGGTTGATTGTTAGGTTGAGGATACGTTATTCACATTGCAGGTAGTTGTCCCACAAAATGCCTGGAAGTGTCATTTCGCCTTTATTAAGAAGGATACAGCAGCGAAAACTTGTTTGTATAGTGGAGTTGCCTCCAGTCTTTAGTCAAATAGTAACAACCTATAGTTTGCAGTAGGTGATATTCTAAAAAGTGTTGAAGACAATCTACAATGTATAGGTTGATTATAATTAAAGTTAGTGTTTCAAAACGCTGGTCAGAAAGACCTCGAATTTGAATGGAATATTAGCGAATAAACGGGAGATGTTATGAAAAAGAAAAATTTTGCGAGGATTTTCCCACTATATATTTTTGTGAGAGCCATAACGTAAATGGGTTCGGCTACAATAAAAGATGACTCGCAGAACGACACCTATAGTGTGAGCTGCGTATTGAAGCAATCGTACTGTGCACTGTGCATGACTGTAAAAGTTTGGCATTAAACAATTGAGAGTCTGTTAGATAAGTCCATCCTGCACGACAGGGCCATACCACATCGGATGGGAGAAATCGGTTGTTAAGTGTCTTGAAGCAAAAAATTTGCAAAAAAAAAACAATGATGCAATTGGTTGTTATTTGTCATGAAGTCAAAAACCGCATAAAAAGCAAAAACAAGATAATTGTTTAACTTTCGTGGCGCAAAACGTGCTCAATGTGCTGTCCAACGTTTTCTGCCACAGGTTGAAATTAAGAAACTGTATATCTCGGGAGGTAGGTTCAGATTCCATTCTGCAGCTACGTATGTAATCGGACCACATCTTTCAGATGACGCCACAGGCAGAATTCACACGCATTAAGATCAGGTGATCTATATTGTGAGGTTGTAGGGAAATGGCAGCTGATAAATCTGAAATTTCCAAAACGCCTCTTCAATAACTATTCCACTGGCAGAGTAGCGCCATCCTACATAAAAATGATCCACACGTGCACACTCTTGGAAGGTTGGGATGAAGTTGGTGCCCAAAAGACTCTCATAGCATTGACCAGTGACAGCTCAGGTAACGGGACCCTTTATTGAATAAAATAGCCCTACGATAAACCCTGCCCCCAATGCTCACAGTTACCTTTGCAGAGTGAAACTCTACCGATTGATGCGCTAGTGAATTTTCCGTTTCCCATATTCTGCAATCCTTTGTATTTCCGTGTTCTTGCAGATGTAAATGGGCTTTGTCTGTGGACAGCTTGTTTCATGGTCATTTATTATCCTCTTTCATGCAAGCAACAAGTTCTAGATTAGGCGTTTGGCATATTGGCAGGTCAGCCTGAACCAATTTCTGGGAATGGGATATTTTGTATGTATAGCAATGCTGGATGTTTCGTAGAATTTTATGATTTTGTGAATAGCAATTACAGGAATTCACTGTGAATTCCCTGTTAATTGCATCTCTGCACACCACTACTCGACCCCTCCTGCAATACTGTGGCCAAATTTTCTACTGCCATCGGATAACTTGTTCTCTTCCCTCTGCTACATTTCAGTTCAAAAGAACCTATCTATTCGAGTTTCGTAATTATTTTCTCCAGACACTTGCCAGACATCGGATCGACGCCTTTTTTAATATCATTGAGCATCAGGGGCTTCTCAGAGCTACTGGTGCACAGACAAAAATATGGCTCTGTGCACTATGGGACTTAACATCTGAGGTCATCAGTCCCCTAGAACTTAGAACTACTTAAACCTAACTAACCTAAGGACATAACACACATCCATGAGCGAGGCAGGATTCGAACCTGCGACCGTAGCGGTCGCGCGGTTCCAGACTGAAGCGCCTAGAACCGTTCGGCCACAACGGCCGGCGGCGCAGAGACACAGTTCTTCCAAGGAGGCTTAACGTCAACGTGCGATCCTGCTTGAGACAGTCATGCCGAACATCTCAGATGTAAGCTGGGGAACATCCATGTGGCCTAGCTCTTTTATTTTGTATATTCTGCTGCTTACAGCGCCATACAGTGATGATATTTTCGTTGAATATTTTTTGTTCCCGTATCTTTTCCTCGTCTACCATAACATTCCTTTCAAATCTGATGTCAAGTGGTACGTGTTATTTTACAGCGTTTTGAAACTAGAACTGTAGAACTCATATGTTTCCACTACCTTGACATTATAACATGCCAAATGATTTGTGCTGCAAGTCAAAATTCGCTATGAATTGTTGCTCGAAAACGTATACAAATTTTTATAATAAAATTTATATCCACAGCATTTTTGTTTGATTTGTTTTCCTTTCATTCACTATGTAATATATTATAATGTTTTTGCTCTATTGAAGTAAGCAATACTATGACGTTAATTTTAATGAAAAGGCAAAAGTGGATGGAGGAGAATAGGAAATACAAAGAGGTGTATAAATCAGCGAAATGATGATGAGGCAGATGTGGACATATTGTGTACACAAGTCATAGATGAAATTTAATGACGAGGCAGTATAGTACGGTATTTGTAGAGGTAGAACGTTATGCGGTGTGTGTTACTGTAGTAGAACAATAGAAAATAAACTTTTTGTAAGAACACACACACTGACATACTTTGTTCCTCGATTACTATGAGAGAGAGAGAAAACTAGAGCTTAACTCTTCGAACGTGGCTGTTGTATTGGAGGACAGCAGCGTCTACAGAAATTCATCTAGAAGACGTGAATGTGTGGGCGTCACTTAGCTATCAAAAACTTTGAAATAAACATCTTGGTTGTATGTAATGGTAACCTCCATGATTTAAACTAAGGCCAAGGTCCCGAAAACGCTCACGAAACATTACAGAAACACTTGTGACCTGAACCACACCCTCATTACACTGCCGACTAAACACCGTCGTTGCATTTAGCGCCTTTCGCTATTGCAAAATAGACAAGATCGCGATTTGTCGTACCACAGTACTTCTCTTCAGTCAGTTACTGTTCAGTATCCGTGTTGTATGGACGATTTCAGCAATAGATTGCTGCGAGAAACTGTTGCGGCGTAAAGACAAGCGCCGGCAAGGAGATCAGGAACGATACATCAGAGAGGGCTGTGAGACGACGTCAGCAAATACCACGCTGACTAGGACGTCACCACGACTGGAGCGGCCGCTACACGAAGACAATAAAAGCGACGCTCCGTCTAGCCGCGGCCGGACAGCAGAAGACGCTCCTTAGAAAAGCCACGGTGGTATTAATGATAGCTGTGACTTACGAACTTGAGTGATTAGCTTGCATGGAAATTGTATATATCAAAGGACATTGATTATTTGCATGTGGCCAAGGGCTTGCGTCCTATCATGTAGAAAGTTAAGTATTGTGAGTTCAGTTACTGTAATGAACTTCATTAATATGATTTGCTTGTATGTTGTCTAATTGTCCGAGAAAACAGCTGTCTAGCCACCTTATAAGAGACAAGTGAGCAGGATCCCACAGATACACGACCCTAAACGTCCATTTCGTGCAGTTCCGTTCCGTTCGTATTTTTCGCTCCTAATCCGTTTGAAATGGACCTATATTCACTGACAACAACATTTCCTGCCAGGTTTGAGACCGTCATTGGAAACGATTAACTCTCTTCTCCAGTCCCTGTCACATATTGTAAATTAAATGATCGTATGACATTTATTGATCGGGATATCCCCTTCGGGGTTCGGAAGCCGTATTGCAAGTCTAGTTGGTTCACGCCACTTCGGCGACTTGCGTGTCAATGATGATGAAGGACACACAACACCCAGTCCCCTGCAGGGAATCGAACCCGCGCCCCCTTGTGTAGTAGGTGGTAACGCAACCGCTGCGCTGCGGAGGCGGACGTCACTTATATTTTTACAACCACAGTGCTTGCGCGTTATGCATGTCAGCGGGTGGCCAGCTATTCCTCCTAGACACTATTCCTTCTAGGCACGTTGGTCAGTCCGGGTCAATACATTAAGAAATTAGGAAATTTTGCTCATGACCTGGTCATGGATATGTTCAAACACATAGATTCTTGTGCCATTCTGTTACACCCCCATATCGTTCCACCGATTGTGGAGCTGTTTTCATACAACGAACTACCACATACACAATACTTCAGTGCCATAGTAACATCAACAGTGGAGATTCACATGAGCGCCTGGCAAACGGTTCTGCAGTATCTACAGCGTTCCTTGCACTTTTCACTGGGTGAACACTATTTCGTATGGTGAGTTTACCTGAAGCTGAAAGTTAGATCCTTGATACGTAAGAGCTATGTGTGATATGAACACGCAGTGAAGTAAATGAATTTCTGTTATTAACGAAGTAGTTTAAGCCGAGTATACAGGGTGCAAAGTATTTAAACCGACAAACTCTGCGAGGTTGCAGTGGACATCAAAACAATTATTTTTCCTTAATGTATTTTTTTTCTATGAGGATTATTTAAACCGGTGGAGGCCGTATTACGCTCTTCTGTTGTTAGAGGCCATATTACGATCTTCAATTGTAGGCAACTGCTGTCCACCAGTGTAGTAGTGCATTGTCTCTGTTTACTAATGGAGCGATACACCTGGAGTGAGTACACTGATACGGTTGGTGCGTAATACGTAGTGCACCACAACTGACGAGCTGCACAGCGGGTTTATCACCAATATCATAATCGCCGTATGCCGCATCATACGACCTTTGCTGCTGTGTACCAACGTCTGCGTGAGACCGGGTCATTTAGCAGATTACCTGGACGGGACGCCGTCGCACAGTAAGAACGCTGTCTTGCGGCATGTGGAGCGGGGTGCTTCAATCAGCACTCCTGCAATTGCACGTAACATGGGGATGAATCAGACGAATTTAAGAACAGTGCTTCGAGAGCAATTTTTACGTCCATTTCACTTACAGCGTGTCAACAACCTGGAACCAGTTGATTATCCACCCAGAGCACAGTTTTCGCAGTGGTACCTGGAACAGTGTGAAATGCATCCTACATTTCCATCCTTTGTGTTGTTTACCGATGAAGCAACGTTCGGCGTGATGGAGTCTTCAACATGCACAGTTCGCATGTTTGGAGTGAGGATAACCTACATGCCACACTTACTAGCGCTCATCAAGTGCGGTTCTTCGTTAATGTGTGGGGCGGTGTTGTTGGGGACTGTTTAATTGGGCCGTATCTGCTACCTAGGCCATTAAATGGCAGGCGCTATTACAATTTTCTCGCCAGAACATTGCCAGAATTGCTGGAAGACGTCCCGCTCCCTACAAGACAACGCATGTGGTTCCAACATGACGGGGCTCCGGCACACTTCAGTCGTCGTGTGCGTCGATTCCTGTACCGATGGTTCACAGAAACGTGGACTGGCAGAGGTGGTCCTGTACCATGGCCTGCTCGATCCCCAGATATGTCCGCTATGCACTTTTTTGTATGGGGAGAAATGCGCAACCTGGTTTACGCTACTCCTGATGCATCAGAAGATGATGTGGTTGCCCGGATAGTAGCAGCAGCAGGAACAATTCAGGATACTCCTAGGGTTTTTGCCCGTGTCAGACAGAACATGATCCGACTGTGTAACCTTTGTTTACGTGTCAATGGAGACATTTTTGAAAATCTACTGTAACTGAAATTGGGTTGTGTTAATGTGTTGTCTCCTGGTAATAAAAAAATGGAAACATGTTAGTTGGTTTAATTAATTTGCCGCCAGAGAAATCTTCCTCTACCAGTTTAAATACACCTCATAGGAAAAAATGACATTAGGGAAAAATATTTGTTTTGATGTCCCCTACAACCTCCCAGGGTTTACCGGTTGAAATACTTTTCACCCTGTAAGTAATACCCTAATAATATTGAGTAAATTTCCTCGTAATACGTGTCCAATATCAGTATAAATGACGAGAGAGGATAAATTAAACTATCTTAGACAGTTCCATTTCCTAACCAGTAAGCATATGGTCACGTTTTGTTTGCTTATGTCCTTTTTACAGACGTAATATACTTCCCACTGAAAGCTGAGCTATACGGTTACTAGCCGTGCGGAGTGGCCGCACCGTTTGAGGCGCCATGTCACGGATTGCACGGCCTCTCTCGCCGGAGGTTGGAGTCTTCCCTCGGGCATGGGTGTGTGCATTGTCCTTAGCATAAGTTAGTTTAAATGATGTTTAGTCAGGGGACCGATGACCTTAGGAGTTTGATCCCTTAGGAAGTCCAACACAATTGAACATCCAAGCGATTGCTGAGAATGACCAATTTCTGTAAGTACCGGTATATCAAACAGTTTTTTTTCCGCACCAAGCTATCAACAGTCTACAAGAAGGCGGGGCGTGGGTGGCAAAGAGGCTAAACGGAAGAAGAATGACAGCAATGAACAGGCCTCATGGCAGAAGCCCATTTCAAGAATCCGTTCATAATCTGTGGGAAATTATAGCACTAATTTTAAAAGCATGTTGTAACCGAAAAGGCGAGCGTGTCCAGACGATTGGGAAATACCTTGTCCGTGTCCGTGCTTCCCTTACGCAGAAACCAGTGCGAGAGAAGTCGCCATTGTTTTCGCCTTTAATAACACATGAATTTACGATGGACTAACAGCAGGTGGGAGGCATATTCGTTACGAGTAACAAACGTCCACACTGGCCCACATAAGGTTTAATTCCCTTCGCAGAATAGCGGGAAAAGTAAATGTTTGTCACGCAGTGTTAATTGTGATAGAAATAGATGGTTACAACCAATATCTTTTCAACCACATTTTACTTCCAGCTTTTAGTTTTAGCCATGTGTGTAAGACTTAAATTCGAAACACGTGATCACTGTCTTTTCTTTCGATCTTTATCCTTAAGGAGAAGTTGATAAAATTGAAGCGTTTGAGAAGTGGTGCTCTAGAAGATTGTTGGAAACTCTATAGTCTGAAAAAATAAGGTATGAGGAGGCTCTACAGAGAAGTGGTTAAAAGTAGGAACATATGGAAATAAGAAGAAGGGACTGGAAATGAGTCAAGTGTTAAGACATCACGCAATAATTTCCGTGGTACCAGAGAATGCTGCAGAGGGTGAAAAATGAAGGTGAAGAGAAAGATTGAAGTACATTCAACAAAAACTGAACACGTATGATGCAAGTTCTACTCTAAGATGAAGAGACTAACAAGAGATGAATCTATGGCTGGCCGTATCAAACCGGTCAGATGATTATTGACTTCAAAACGAAACTGACTTTCAAAACATTACTGTTTGCACATCATGATACACTTGTTCTACGTTATTCTCTCAGTTTTCTATGCGGTTTTGGTTTATTCGCTGTCGATAATTCTTTCCTGTTCTCGTTTGACTTCCACTCGGTTTGTCCATTCGGATCTGTGTAAGGCTGGCGGTCTTCCAGCCGGTATTTTTTTCGGCTGCTTGACGTGTTCCTGAGATATTACGTCGTGGCACTCCCCCACTGGGGTAGTGCACCACAAAAGTGAGGACGAGGCTGCCTCGACGATAGCTCGTGACGATGGTTCAAGACTTTATGGAGCCGTAGGAGCGTCGAATAACGCTGCAGGAACCACAGCAGGAAGAGTTGCTGTTGCAGGAGCAACTACATCATGACCAGATGCAGGAGACCTCATTGTGAATTTCGAGCTGATCTAAAACATGGGCATGCAACCTGCGAGTTGACGACCTGTGGGTTGACCTTCTCACCCAGTTCCCGCCATTTCATGTGTTCGACGATACAGTGGGAAAACTACCTGTCTAGATTTATTCTATATTGCAAGGTGAGTAACATAATTGATGCCTGAATCCTGCGCTTTTGTTAATGAACTCATCACACTAACTACATCCCCAGCATCCACCTGGGACTGGATTGTAATACCACTGATATCCAAGTCTATTAGTACATTACTTGCTACGTTGTCGGGTTCAGTCGAGACTGGAGTTAAAGCGAACACCTCCGCTTGGTCATGTTATGTTGCCCTCAGTGCAATGGCGAACCCAGTCGAATCGGCCCGCAGCACGTTCAACAGTTTGGACAAAACTTAAGCATTAGTGGGGGTGAGTCTGATGGTGAGGTGGAATTTTTCTTATTATCTAATGGTTCAAATGGCTCTAAGCACTATGGGACTTAACATCTGAGGTCTTCAGTCCCCTAGACTTTGAACTACTTAAACTTAACTAACCTAAGGACATCACACACATCCATGGCAGAGGCAGGATTCTAACCTGCGACCGTAGCAGAAGCCTGGTTCCGGAGTGAAGTGCCTAGAACCGCTCGGCCGCACCGACCTTATTATCTAAATAGAGTGACCTACGTCGAGATGTCTGGCTAGGTTGCGTATGTTTACTAGGGCCACTGAAATCTATTTGGGAGTAATAAATTTTTCCCTGAGTGTCATGTAGTGGACAAATATGAGGACACGTGGTGAAGAACTGAGCTATTTGCCAATTACCCGAAAACGCGGTTGGACGCATTTCTGTATGCCGGCGTCGCAACTGCATATTGTATCATACAGCCAGCAAAAGGAAGGTTAGGTAGGACACCGGAATTGTATATGTCTAATTTTGCAAAGTGATGTAAACACTGAGGTCCAGCCAACACCCCATATTAAGCACAACTGCAAATACTGCTAAAAGGCTTGAGTTGTAGGCAGCAGCTCAACAGCAACTGCCGCAGTTTACTTCATTTTGTCAACACACAAGAATGTGGAACTGCAAATCACTGTGTTGGCCACAAGTTTTTTGGCAGGTGATGTAAAAATTTTTTGGTGTAAATGATTTCATCGCATTGGGTTTTTAAATATTTAATGAGACGAAAGTGGTATCCGGCCCAGTACCGTTGAAATATTTAGAGCCGTTACTAGAGAAGTGTGAACAGTTATTCCAACCTACACTAGTTAAATAGTTTAAAGCACATATTTCTCTCAAGCATTTCGTTATGTCCAAATTTTGTCGTGGGCAGCCAGTTCCCATTCACAGTGCACGAACCGTAAATGCCCAGTTAAACAGATTGTAGGATCATTGCGCCGATCTCAGATAGTGTCGAACGTCTCCTTTTACACAACCACCTTTTGCGAAAGGTGCCTAACAGAGAGAAAAACTTGATGGCCGGGGGGGGGGGGCTATCGGTTCTGAAGGAAGCTGTAAAACCGATTAGAGAGGGAGAGGCTTGCAGCAAGTTATCTCAGAGGACAACCTATTCCACCTACTCTACAGTGTTAAATGTAGTTCAGTTATCAAAAACTGTGCAACCATTCACGTATTTTTTAACGAAAAGGAGCATCATGGAACTCGGGATACAAAACAGAAAACTTTACTGATAGTAGTACTTCTGGTACTCTCGGCAGCCCAGCTGGACACTGTCCGTTCAGTAAGTCATTAAAATTGCGAACAGCACTGAATAAGGAATGATTTGAATCGAACGGGATTTATCTGGTGGTTTTTACCTCCTTGTCTCTTCTACATCTTTGATATTTGTCATTTCATTCTGAATTTGTTCCGATCGAACCGAAAAATTTACGGTAATATTTTAATTTAATTCGTGAATTTGTTGTATTTGTTTCGACACAAGGTCGTCAACGTCTATATTTGAGCGTGATTAGCCGAAAAAAACGGGTATCATCTTCCGATTCATTTTGAGAAATGCGTCTCGCCGGTAAAAGTCACATCTCTATTGGTCTTCCGTATCCTGCTCCTTTATCGTCCACTGTACTACGTCTGCCTTTACCTCTCAGACGTTGCAGTCTACGTAGCTTCCGGAAAGTTGTCCAAGGTCATGGTTTGCTATGTCATTTTGCCACTGCTCACACAGATTGCTTTTCGATTAACTAGATTGCGTTTGGTCACAACGTCTACCTCTTCTGGACATGCCTGTATCTTTTGTACCGAACACTCTCCTTTAGATTTGCTAGTATCTGCGGGTGAGAGAAGCGTAAATTTTTGTCAGCTCTGCCCATTAGTACAACACCACAACCACCCCTATTCTGTTTCACTCTGTACTATCTTATACTGTTGCACTCAATAACGGCAGCTTTTTTGCTCTTGGTTCCTTTACCTTGTTCAGTGAATCATTGCTTACCGGAGCCTGCAGCTCCGCTATTACCTTAACAACGTCTGCCTCTTCGTTTACGACCAGTACTACTTCTTCTCTATTACTCAGCAAGTTAAGCACTTTCCCACCACTTGCGCCTAACTCAATAATTTTTACAGCGGGTGCGTCACGGTCAGAGTTAACGCAATCTTTCTGTTGACGCCGATTTTCCCATACTGGTTTATCATAGCGATACCGATTTTATTTTTTCCGATCCGCCAAAACTCCTCACGCCCATCAAGCCCCTAACCAGGGTTGTTAGTGCGTTTCCTTAATTGGTGTTGGCATCACCGATCCTGTGGGTTTGCCTATAATTTGGATTGTTTCTATTAGTCATATTATCATTCCACGCTCCTTGTGCCACGTTCATCTGGTACTGTACTTCGTAATTTCCCTCTCCATCATTATGATTGCAACTTCTATTATTTTCGTGATTACTCCACCAATTGTCTTCGTCCTCTACTTCTCCTCAAAATGCAGTAATTTTTCTGTACTTATTGCCAGTACGCCGCTTGGAGGCGTCATGAATTTTCTTTCATAGCTGCCACACGATCTCAGATTGTGATCACCGCTCACGCAAATACTCCAGCTTGCGGACCCAGTTTTCTGAAAACTCTCGCACTGAGGTTCGCTCATTGTTGTCACAGGATGCTGAGACTACAAGATCCAGCCATACACTTTCCTGCTTCTGTCA
Source organism: Schistocerca cancellata (assembly GCF_023864275.1). Lineage (NCBI taxonomy): Eukaryota > Metazoa > Arthropoda > Insecta > Orthoptera > Acrididae > Schistocerca > Schistocerca cancellata. The sequence goes on along the minus strand of NC_064627.1, from coordinate 904,032,639 downwards.
GACCAGTATTCTTTTCAAGAATTCGATTCTGAGTACTCGATAACTCATTCCGGAATTATCGGAGCTTAGACCCCATCGCTTGCCTTCTCTTGCCAGCACGTCGATAACGTCATTTACACCAGTGAGCCTCAGCCATTGCTGCGTCCGGCTCTTCGAAAAGCGCGCCAGGCGGAGCGCTTTCGCTTCGCGTCTAGTGTTGGCGATGGCACTTTCGGTCTGGCGCGCTGTTTGGACCGCTACCGCCCTCTGGCGGGAGGAGGAGCAAGTGTACGGTCGCGTGACCATCGTGGAGTAAGTACTGGGCGGTGACCGAGAGAGGTGGTGGCGCGAGGGGGGCCCTGCTGTGGGGGGTCGTCAACTTATCGCCACGTGCTTTGGCCGACCTCTTGGCTGTCAGGGGCTAAGTTTGCCTTACCCGCATGTACGTGGCTTATGAAGCTTAGAAGCCGTGGTGCAGGAGATCAGCGCGTGGGACCGTATGTCTTCTTATCGGCCGTTGAACCTGTAAGTAGGCTGTTTATGTTTTCTTATTGGCAACGTTACATAGCGCTCTGTATGAAAATCACTGGCTGTGCTGTGTGCAGTCTGTGTCTAGTTTGCATTGTTGTCTGCCATTGTAGTGTTGGGCAGCTGGATGTGAACAGCGCGTAGCGTTGCGCAGTTGGAGGTGGATGTGGGGAGAGAAATGGCGGAGATTTGAAATTTGTAAGACTGGATGGCATGAGCTGCTATGTATATTATGATTATTAAGGTAAATACATTGTTTGTTCTCTATCAAAATCTTTCATTTGCTAACTATGCCTATCAGTAGTTAGTGCCTTCAGTAGTTTGAATCTTTTATTTAGCTGGCAGTAGTGGCGCTCGTTGTATTGCAGTAGTTCCAGTAACGAAGATTTTTGGTGAGGTAAGTGATTTGTGAAAGGTATAGGTTAATGTTAGTCAGGGCCATTCTTTTGTAGAGATTTTTGAAAGTCAGACTGCGTTGCGCTAAAATAAAAAATATTGTATGTTAGTTTAAGCACAGTCTTGTATAATTTTTCTAAGGGGACGTTTCATATGGCGACCCTGCCAGGTGCAGTTGGAGGTGAGCCGCCAGCAGTGGTGGATGTGGGGAGAGAAATGGCGGAGATTTGAAATTTGTAAGACTGGATGGCATGAACTGCTATATATATTATGATTATTAAGGTAAATACATTGTTTGTTCTCTATCAAAATCTTTCATTTGCTAACTATGCCTATCAGTAGTTAGTGCCTTCAGTAGTTTGAATCTTTTATTTAGCTGGCAGTAGTGGCGCTCGTTGTATTGCAGTAGTTCGAGTAACGAAGATTTTTGGTGAGGTAAGTGATTTGTGAAAGGTATAGGTTAATGTTAGTCAGGCCCATTCTTCTGTAGAGATTTTTGAAAGTCAGATTGCGTTGCGCTAAAAAAAAAAAAAAATATTGTATGTCAGTTTAAGCACAGTCTTGTATAATTTTTCTAAGGGGACGTTTCAAAACCACTGGCAGCAGTTGGCTCTGACGAGCATTTGGAACTGCAACGTGTTCCCGGCGCTGTGGTGGAGTGTGGGAAGTAGTTTTTTTTTCCAGATTCCAGTGAGGTGTATGAGTTTCTACACCAGTGGTTTTGTTGGCGTCTTCCCACCACAGTTTTCGTTTGCCTGTCCGCGGGAATGTGGTAATTGCTTCTTGGTCTGGCCATTTCATTCACACCTCGATTGGGTGATTTAGGGTCGGTGTCGCGTGGCTCTGTGGTTCTGAGTCTGTGCAGGCACCGCCCTTGCTACATCTTTTGGTTTTGGGTAACTCGGAGAGCTGCTGGCTTGAAATGAAGTTTTGGGGCTGATCTGCTGTGGTCCTATGGCCGCCTATTGTGATTTGGAGCCTTTTACACGTGTCACTCCCTCACCGAGCTAAGGAAATTTTTCTTGGGAACTGCCTCTAATGTGACGGTTGGTGTGCTGGCTTATTCACATTTATCTTGTAACAACAGACAGGTGTAATATAAGTTATTTAACTGGCGAGAGACAACTATTTTAGCTTAGTACAAACTAGCTACTTAAAGTTGTTTATTTGAAGGAATTGTTCTCTTATAGATATAACAAGTACAAAATCTTATTATTGGGAAGTTGTTAACGTCATACCTTGCAATATCCTTACATAGAGAAAATTTGCCAGCTATTTAAAAGTGTTTTTTCTATATATATATATATATATATATATATATATATATATATATATATATATATATATATATGTGTGTGTGTGTGTGTGTGTGTGTGTGTGTGTGTGTTTGTGTGTGAAGTTAAAATCTTACAATTGGGAAGTTGCTAACGTCATACCTGGCAATCTCCTTTTCATAAAGAAAATTTGTCAGCTATTCGAAATTGTTTTTGAAATTTTTTTAATGCCAGATTTAAAACTTTATTATTGAGAAAGCCTTTTAAAATGGAAAGATAACCTTAGCAGCGTGTGTTATTTCACCAGCATCTCCTGGCCCCTACTTCCACGATAACATTTTTGGATTAATATGTGTATCTGAGTTGTTGTTTGTGAACCGTCCTAATTGACGGTTCAGAGCCAAAACATTATGTCGACCTGTTTAATAGCGTGTTGTTCTACTTTTCAAACACAGTACAACAGAGAGTCTGCATGGCATGGATTCTGTAAGTCCTTGACAAGTTTCCAGTCTTATGTGGCACCAGGGGACTACGCACACGTCAAGCAATTCCCGCAATTTACAGGGTGGTGGTTTATGGACACGCAGCTGGCGCCCAATATGTATTCCAGTGGGTACATAACAGACTGATATGCTGGCCGAGACATCGATGTCAGTTCACAACAATTCCCCTCAAACCACTATACCAAGATTCTGACCTTGGATCGCGGCCAGTTATCCTGCTGGAAGATGTCATCGCCATAGGGGGAGACTTTATGACGTTGTCGACGTGGTGCAAGAGAAGGCAAGCGATGCAGGTGATACACAATGCACATGTCTTTCACTGCTCTCATGAAGCATTCAATTACCACGACAGATCCCATGGGCGCCCTACTCAGAATAATGCACAGCACAATTCAGCCCTCACCGGCCTGTGACTGTGGCGTGGTGTTTTCTCCCTGCAGCCACTTGCCTGGATGACGGCGTGGAAAGATCGAACCAGTGACTTAGTGTAACAAGAAATGCGATTCATCCGACAGGCGAAACGTTTCAGTTGATCTACGATGACACCTCAGTGATGTTGTGGCCACTGCAATCATGACTGACGACGTCGTTGGGTCAACACAGGACCTCGAAAAGGTCGTTTGATGTGGAGCTTCATGTTCAACAATGGCATTTGAACGGTGTGCACCGAAACACCTGTGCCTGCACCATCATTGTACTCCGTCGCCAGATCTGTCACAGATCGCACCCTATGCTGGATTACCTACGCTGGGTCACACAGTGTGGCATCTACCGACCTCTATGTTCTGCGATGAGACATTGTCGTCTTATAGCACACTGGCTATTCGTTATTTCACCATCTCCCATACAGATTGGCCGTTTCTGAGATTCTCGTATCCGGCCGCATCGCTACAATAATGTGTCCTTTGTCAAAACCGCTTATATCACTGGATATCCACATTTTCGGTCCGTATCTTTGCTATAATGACTGCCCATTCGTGTGTCTTCCGATTATATTCTTTCCTTACTGTGTCCCGTACCCGCATTACCACCAGAAGGCATTCAACATCGCGTTGGAAAGTGGTGATAATGTTTTCGCTCATCAGTGTATCTTTTGTCTGCCACGTTGTTGGCAGTACCCTTCCACAAATTTTAATTAAATCTGTTGAATGAACTTCACCCTGCTTTCTGAGTGTGTCAAAAGATTCTTCCTTCGCTGATAAATCCGTACTATGTAGACGGCAGGATACGAAAATTTGTTTACCCTGAACTGTTAGTTGAGGGTTCGAGACTTTACTCGCTTTTTCGGTGGTGATTGTGGCCGACGCTTCTACCTCCAACTTTTTCTGTTGCCAGACCCCCTCTGCTCCTTACCTTTCGTATCAGCTATCGACATTAAATTTATCAAATTTGAGATTTCATTCGCTTGTTCCTGTTGCTCTGTAGCTACCTGTTAGTTAAGTCAATCCATCAACATGCCTACTGTGTCTTCGACAACAGGTTCAACCTTATCTCAGTCAAGTCGACCATTTACATCCTGATCTTGCGACTGCATGTCTTCATGTCGCGTTTAAGACTACCGATTTCGGTATTTAGTGTTTCCATTTCATTCTTCATGGAATGTAATTTATTCTTCACTGCAATAATACTGTTATTCGCAATAGTAACCCATTCACCTAATTTCTTTCACTGTGTCTCCATTTACTCTATATCACTTTTGATCTATGTATTCTGGGCATCTATTTTCTTTTCCTGCACTTCCATTTTAACAAGCGAAATACGTAACAATCCATTTATTTTTCACAGAGAGCTTGGTTGTGCCTCTAATTCCGGTTCCTTTTTAACATCTTCGTATAAATCATCAGCTGGTTCGGTCTTAATAAATGTACTGTATTCAGTGGCGTTTGCAATAGCATGAAATTCCTTTGCCGTAAGTGTTCGCATTCCTGTGGTAGCGTCTGTGACGTTCACCGACCGCTCCTCAGCAACGGATTCCGACTCACGCGGCATCCTTTGTTCGACCGCCTGGTCGTAATTAAAGTCTAACAAATTCCGCTTTTCAGTATGCTCCATCATTTTAATTTCTTTTCCTAATGAACCAAATTTTACTATCCCGCACCCATGTGATATCTTCTCTGCACTTGCGGTAACAGTACGTGCACGAATCTTTGTTCATTGTGAAAAGAGGCTTCATAATCACACGAAATTTCCACATAGTGCAAAATTCGGTTACTAGATTGACACCGGCGTCACCACGTATATCGTCCCCCGATACGTAATTAACTTTTGCGGAAATATGTTTGAACGTGTTCGCGAGCGCCTAACAAGTAAAATTTGGCATGTCTATCCTCTCCGATGAAAACGTAACACCATTTACTAAGAGAGAGGTTTACAATAAGCTATCTCTGACGACAACTTATTCCGCCTACTCTGCTTTCAGTTAAATTTAGTTCAGTTATTAAAAATTGTGAAATCATTCACATGGGTATAAAACAATAGACTTTACTAATACTTTTCATATAAATGAGAAAACGGTCAGCAACGCAACTGGGTACTGTCCGTGCAGTGAGTAAATAAAGTTGCGGACAGCAATCAGTAAGGAATAATTTGGATATGTCCTGCAATAGAAGGCTGCACACACGTTTGCAGTAGAAAAACATGTGAAGAAGTAATAATGGTAAAGGATTTCCTGTATTTCTACCCTCGTTATTAAACACAATGAAATGAATTTGGAATAAATAAATCTCACATTGACTAACTGAAGGCTACCTACTTTCATGCCAGGTAGTTTCGCAACTCACAGTAGCTTTTACTCACTTTTTCTAACTTGAGAATTGGCAATAAAACACAAAAAATCTTCAGTTGACTTTAGAATTATTTAAATGAAAGAACTGCCACTGAATGTCAACACAACTACAACAAGTCATCACACAAAACAGCATCACAAGTTTCAAATAAACGATACGCGGTGTTTTTCAGTAACAGAAATTGGCACGGGACCCACTTGGTAATATTCACTTGAGATAATTATTAGGTTAAGGATCCTAAGTTTTTGCAGTCATTATTATTAGAACTAAAACTTCGCCAGTATCATTGAGTAATGCCGTTAGAGTTCTAAAAAGGTGAACTAAGTGATACAGTCTTACGTCCTTCGCTGTCGAAGAGATGAAGCTGCAGCCGTCGTCGACACTGCTGCGTTAGTTCCAGAGAAAATTTGCCAGCACATATCTACTTAGCAATGACCACTGGATGAGCACGATCTAGAGGCGAATGGAGCTGCCTTTTCATTTGCCTCAGCTCGTCAATTGTTATCGTGCCGCTAATTAAAACTTCTCGTCACACACGCTCAGCACTTAACTCGCGCGTCTAATCACAGAGCCTTCAGCAAAGTGCCTGTGCAGCGCGTTCTGACGTCACTCCATTTGCGTCCAGAGACGCCGCTGCACAGTACGTCTTAACTTTTTGATACATATCCGTAACATTTCTCTAACCAGTATTAACCGAGTGTAAAGTACTGTTTTTACAGCATTACTTACACAGATCGATAAACATTCTTTGTTGTTGTTGTGGTCTTCAGTCCTGAGACTGGTTTGATGCAGCTCTCCATGCTACTCTATCCTGTGCAAGCTTCTTCATCTCCCAGTACCTACTGCAACCTACATCCTTCTGAATCTGCTTAGTGTATTCATCTCTTGGTCTCCTCCTACGATTTTTACCCTCCACGCTGCCCTCCAATACTAAACTGGTGATCCCTTGATGCCTCAGAACATGTCCTACCAACCGATCCCTTCTTCTGGTCAAGTTGGGCAACAAACTTCTCTTCTCCCCAATCCTATTCAATACTTCCTCATAAGTTATGTGATCTACCCATCTTATCTTCAGCACTCTTCAGTAGCACCACATTTCGAAAGCTTCTATTCTCTTCTTGTCCAAACTATTTACCGTCCATGTTTCACTTCCATACATGGCTACACTCCATACAAATACTTTCAGAAATGACTTCCTGACACTTAAATCTATACTCGATGTTAACAAATTTCTCGTCTTCAGAAACGCTTTCCTTGCCATTGCCAGTCTACATTATATATCCTCTCTACTTCGACCATCATCAATTATTTTGTCTCCAAATAGCAAAACTCCTTTACTACTTTAAGTGTCTCATTTCCTAATCTAATTCCCTCAGCATCACCCGACTTAATTCGACTACATTCCATTATCCTCGTTTTGCTTTTGTTGATGTTCATCTTATATCCTCATTTCAAGACACCAGCCATTCCGTTCAACTGCTCTTCCAAGTCCTTTGCTGTCTCTGACAGAATTACAATGTCATCGGCGAACCTCGAAGTTTTTATTTCTTCTCCATGGATTTTAATACCTACTCCGAATTTTTTCTTTTGTTTCCTTTACCGCTTGCTCAATATACAGATTGAATAACATCGGGGATAGGCTACAATCCTGTCTTACTCCCTTCCCAACCACTGCTTCCCTTTCATGTCCCTCGACTCTTATAACTGCCATCTGGTTTCTGTACAAATTGTAAATAGCCTTTCGTTCCCTGTATTTTACCCCTGCCACCTTTAGAATTTGAAAGAGAGTATTCCAGTCAACATTATCAAAAGCTTTCTCTAAGTTTACAAATGCTAGAAACGTAGGTTTGCCTTTCCTTAATCTTTATTCTAAGATACGTCGTAAGGTCAGTATTGCGTCATGTGTTCCAGTATTTCTACGAAATCCAAACTGATCTTCCCCGAGGCCGGCTTCTACTAGTTTTTCCATTCGTCTGTAAAGAATTCGTGTTAGTGTTTTGCAGCTGTGGCTTATTAAACTGATTGTTTGGTAATTTTCACATCTGTCAACACCTGCTTTCTTCGGGATTGGAATTATTATATTCTTCTTGAAGTCTGAGGGTATTTCGCCTGTTTTATACATCTTGCTCACCAGATGGTAGAGATTTGTCAGAACTGGCTCTCCCAAGGCCGTCAGTAGTTCCAATGAAATGTTGTCTACTCCGGGGGCCTTGTTTCGACTCAGGTCTTTCAGTGCTCTGTCAAACTTCATCTTCATCTACATCCTCTTCCATTTCCATAATATTATCCTCAAGTGCATCGCCCTTGTATAGACCCTCTATATACTCCTTCCACCTTTCTGCTTTCCCTTCTTTGCTTAGAACTGGGTTTCCATCTGAGCTCTTGATGTTCATACAAGTGGTTCTCTTATCTCCAAAGGTCTCTTTAATTTTCCTGTAGGCTGTATCTATCTTACCCCTAGTGAGATAAGCCTCTACTTCCTTACATTTGTCCTCTAGCTATCCCTGCTTAGCCATTTTGCACATCCTGTCGATTTCATTTTTGAGACGTTTGTATTCCTTTTTGCCTGCTTCATTTACTGCATTTTTATATTTTCTCCTTTCATCAATTAAATTCAATATTTCTTCTGTTAGCCAAGGAATTCTACTAGTCCTCGTCTTTTTACCTACTTGATTCTCTGCTGCCTTCACTACTTCATCCCTCAAAGCTACCCATTCTTCTTCTACTGTATTTCTTTCCCCAATTCCTGTCAATTGTTCCCTTATGCTCTCCCTGAAACTCTGTACAACCTCTGGTTCTTTCAGTTTATCCAGGTCCCATCTACTTAAATTACCACCTTTTTGCAGTTTCTTTAGTTTTAATTTACAGTTCATAAGCAATAGATTGTGGTCAGAGTCCACATCTGCCCCTGGAAATGTCCTACAATTTAAAACCTGGTTCCTAAATCTCTGTCTTACCATTATATAATTTTTCTGAAACCTGTCAGTATCTCCAGGCTTCCTGAACCAAGTGTTAGCTGTGATTAAGTTGTGCTCTGTGCAAAATTCTACAAGGCGGCTTCCTCTTTCATTTTATAGCCCCAATCCATGTTCACCTACTACGTTCCCTTCTCTCCCTTTTCCTACTCTCGAATTCCAGTCTCCCATGACTATTAAATTTTCGTCTCCCTTCACTATCTGAATAATTTCCTTTATTTCATCATACATTTCTTCAATTTCTTCGTCATCTGCAGAGCTAGTTGGCATATAAACTTATACTACTGTAGTACGTGTGGGCTTCGTATCTATCTTGGCGGCAATAATGCGTTCGCTATGCTGTTTGTAGTAGCTTACCCGCATTCCTATTTTCCTATTCATTATTAAACCTACTCCTGCATTAGCCCTATTTGACTTTGTGTTTATAACCCTGTAGTCACCTGACCAGAAGTCTTGTTCCTCCTGCCACCGAATTTCACTAATTCCCACTATATCTAACTGTAACCTACCCATTTTCCTTTTTAAATTTTGTAACCTACCTGCCCGATTAAGGGATCTGACATTCCACGCTCCGATCTCTTTGCTGCTCAACGTAAGCCTCACATACTGAGCAAATGATGCAGAAAACTAGAATTTGTCCAGGTTGCAACAGATCTCATTCCCCAACAATGATCAGTTTCAGGATAAATTTTGTTGCCTCAGAAACTGTTCATTCTTGTATTGTGTAACACAGACTTAAATAATTTGCAATTTTGAGTATTAACTTAATTCACTTAAAGTAAACCAAAATTTCAATGGCAAAGCTAGTAAGTAAAGATACAGTACAAATTAAGAGTGTGCAATTTTACTCGTATTTAATCTGTATTCACCTTAGCGAGTGACTTCTGCTTACTTGGTATGTCTTTTATTGTTGTTATATTAAAAGTAAAGTCAGTTGCTCATTTATTTTATGAGAATTCAATTCAGTGTTTCAAAAATCAAAAGTAAATTGCTTGCCTTTTTATAAATTTTGCATTACGTTACAATGAGGTTACCGAAAGTAGCTTTTTTCACATAACGAAGTTTTAGTTATTTAATCAGTAACTAGATTTAATTTTACTTTCAAAATTTATAGTTTGAGAATAAGTAACTGCAAACTCAGTGCCTTCTGATTCATTTATTTTCTCGTCAACTATTGTGTTTTGGAAAAGCATGACAACCTTCTGTTGCCACGTCAGTGATCACCTCCTTAATTTTCTTTTTCATTACCTTCCTTAGGATTCTGGATGTTCAGTATCCCAGTGGGCATATGTGTCAAACTGTTACAAGTGGACAGCTCTATTGGTCCTCGCGAAGAGAGCAAAAGGGACCATCAGTATTTGCGGTTATTTTACGGCCACGATTAACGCACAAAATGAGACAGACATTTATGCAGTCTATATGCCAAAGGACATTTTACCAAAGTTAGCAAAGGACCAGAAATTTACAAAGACTGATTTTAAGCAAGAATACTTAGAGTTATCCCTATATGCAGACTTTCAGATAATCCTGATAGAAAATGTACCTTTAGGAATGTGTCAGTAGAAGAGTCTGCATGAGCACCAGAATTTTCCAAAGATATGCATGGTATTCCGACTTGTGTGAACTTCTTGGATGACATTTGGGTGTTGGATGCTACTAGACAAGAGCAAGCGAAATTTACTGATTCAGAAATTGTTGGGAATTAAATCTGTTGCAACCTGGACAAATTCTAGTTTTCTGCGTCATTTGCTCAGTATGTGAGGCTTACGTTGAGCAGCAAAGAGATCACACAGATGGCAGCGCATGTTGATGAAATTGAGAAGATGCTAGCCTGTAACCACATTAATTCATCACAGGCTTTATTTTCTAAGGAAATTACCTCATACATTCATAGAACAATCTGAAGAAGAAAGATGTTCTGTTCATTTCCTAGCCTCAGTGTTACAAAGGATTCTTGAGTTGAAAAAAAAAAAGTAAAAACTGATATCATCCCATGCTTAGTGACGTTCTCACCAGGCAAGCTATTGACCCTTGAAACTCAAGAGCCCTTCCGTCACGTACGTGTGCTAATGGTACAGAGCAAACAACTGCTTTTGCTTCTGGAACACACTCACAGGCACAGCAAAAATATTCGCAAATTGAGAAGGAGGCGTTAGCCATTGTCTATTGCATTAAAAAATTCCTCGTTTTTCTATATGGGAGTAAGTTCCAGCTGTTACCTACAAACCTCAAACCCCATGTTTCTCTCTTTGGTCCATGATCTCATCTTCCAGACAAAACGCCGCTGCGTTCGAAGCATGGGGCTCTGTTCTCGAGCAGTTACCATTATGGCATTCAAAAAATGGTTCAAATGGCTCTGAGTACTATGGGACTTAACATCTATGGTCATCAGTCCCCTAGAACTTAGAACTACTTAAACCTAACTAACCTAAGGACAGCACACAACACCCAGCCATCACGAGGCAGAGAAAATCCCTGACCCCGCCGGGAATCGAACCCGGGAACCCGGGCGTGGGAAGCGAGAACGCTACCGCACGACCACGAGATGCGGGCATTATGGCATTCATTTTCGTCCTGTGGACAACATGTAAATGCAGAGGCGTTGTCACAGGTACACATTGGCCCTAACGCTGAGTCTGTCCAATTGAAAATTGTATGTTTTGTCTAGACGAGACTATGAGCCATTCTTTGCAAGATTTCCCAGTCACTGCTCATGAAATAGCAGTGGTTACTAGCCGGGACTCTCTGCTTCATTGACTCATGTCTGGAGTGCAAAGTGACTGGCCAGAGAGTCTCCATAAGCGATCACGACCAGCATTCCAGTGTTATTTTTCTGCGAAATAGGCGGGATGTGGTTGAGAAAGTAGTATTACTGTCTGAATGCCACATCATTGTTCCGCCCCTACTCCCTGATGATGCCCTTGCTTTTGTATCTATAACCCAATGGGGGACACATATGAAAGCTATAGCTTGGCGTTACTTTTATTGGCATGGGATGGGCGGTACACTGGAGTGCACAGAGCGCCGACGTCAGGTATGTACTTGCAACCAAGCCTTCCCAGAATAATGTTTTTCCCAGTGATCTTGACACCACACACGACACTAGCCTCTCACACCTACAGCTCTGCAGTAAGAAGCAGGTAGCTGGTAACATAGCAAACGCAACTGGCTGTGCTGCAGCAGTTACTGGAAAATTTTCACTTGTCGAAAAATCGGTAGCAGTTGAGGACGTTGCCGTTTGTTGTTTGAACATCTTTCTTTCGGAACCTAGATGACATTAAACAAAACCGCTACTCTGCAGTTTTAACGAACTAAAATATTTTAAAATTTCTAAGAAATGCGAAAAATGGTAAATAATTAATGGCTGGAGGGTACAGAGAGCCGTATAAATGGAAAATGTAAGATTGCTGTATAATATAGGCTGATAAAAAGTTATTAGAGTAGCTCAATATATATTTATATTAATAAACACATTATTCAATAATGGTTCAAATGCCTCTAAGCACTATGGGACTTAACATCTGAGGTCATCAGTTCCCTAGACTTAGAACTACTTAAACCTAACTAACCTAAGCACATCACACACATCCATGCACGAGGCAGGATTCGAACCTGCGACCCTAGTGGTCAAGCGGTTCCAGACTGAAGCGCCTAGAGCCGCTCGGCCACTCCGGCCGGCCCAGGACGTTTTGATTACTAGTCAAATACGCAACTCGTTGACCATGTTGCCGTTTAGTAGTGTCCATACCCTCAACATATCTGCACTCTGAGTGTGAAGAAATCCAGATACAATAAGTGGCGTTGTGAGGAAACGGTGAGCATCACCATTTCAACGTGGCGAATGAGATCCAGCTGTTTATGATCTTTTGCAAGGCGTTTATATTGGCAACGTCTAATCCTTGGGATTGGAGGTTTCGATGTAAGGTGTGATAGGTGAAGATAGGCTCAGTCAGAGATTTAAGTGAATTTAAGGTGAACACTAAGAACGCTGATGGCGGTTTCCGCCCACTTAGTTATGAATAGTGTAGTTTGCTGGAGCATTAGTGCTCTATGATATTCCATTATCAATTGCAACTTTAGAACAGCCTCTCTGCTTGCTTTTCGTTCCTAGAATACCTTTTACCTTCTATATAAATAAATTGTCTGGAGGACAGGATAAACAGCAGTCTGTGGATGTTTGCTGATGATGCTACTATGTACGCGCATGTGTTGACGTTAAGTGACTGCAGGATGATACAAGATGACTTAGACAAAATTTCTAGTTGTTGTGATGAATGGCAGGTTGGTCTAAACGTAGAAAAATGTAAGGTAATTCAGGTCAGTAGCAAAAACAAACGCATAATGTTCGAATACACCTTTAGTAGTGTGCTGCTTGAAACAGTCACCTCGATTAAATATTAGGAAACGGCGTAAAGGGGGCCGCATTTAGGACGTAATGATACCCATTGGTGAGTACTGTTTGAGTGTTTAGGACGTGCACCTGGTCTGACTGACGGGAGACTTCTAAGCAATTCACAGGCGGGATGCTAGATTTGTAACCCGTATTTTCTAACAACACTCCCCTAGAGTTAGAACAACTTAAACCTAACTAACCTAAGGACATCACACACATCCATGCGCGAGGCAGGATTCGAAGCTGCGACCGTTGCAGGCGCGTGGTTTCGGACTGAAGCGCCTAAACCCGCTCCGCCACAGCGGCTTGCAAACAAATTATTAAGAAATTGAATGATAAAGGTATGCTTATATGGCACTTGAAAATACAGAAATATGTATTAGATTATATTACAGTCAGAGACAGATTTATGACTTAGTTAATATGCAAGTACTCGTATAACAGCAAGTGCAGAACACGATTCAAATTATGTCATCGGCGTCGTACGAAGTAGACTGAAAGGCAAAAGAAATTTAACGTGGCGGTAGACTGAGAAATTAAGACCTTGGGACAAAGTGAAAACATCGAGGGTTGTTTGAGGGGGGAGACAAGGAATGCAACAGTTAAACAAGTCACTCTGGCTGATCATACCTGTGTAGTTCAAAGCACAATTAAAGCAAGAAACTGCCATTAGAAGATAACTCATGAATGACTTCAAAAGATTTCCTTGTGGTAGGAGTTATTATATGATTTGGTATGTAAGCTAACCTATCTGGCACTATTTTGATAAAAGATCTACTCACCGTATTCTTCTACCTTTGAGGTGCCGATGAAAAAATTAATACAGTCCAACGGAAATGTCGCAACTGTTTTGCCTCACGCACTACATGAATAGGAAATATTATCGGTATTGTTGGTATAAAAAGTGGCTGCACCATCTTCTGCACTGAAGTTTACACCTGACGCCTCTACAGAGCAATACTACTGTGGAACTTCCTTCGGAAAAATATGCAATAGCTTTAACTGGTTTACAAGGGGCTAAGTGTTGAATTGCTTGACAGGGTTTCGGAGAGAAACAGAATGCAGTCGTAGTAGCTGCACAAAATGTCTAGGAGGCAGCTGTTCGTCATCCTGAGTAGAGTCTGTCGATAGGTTTCCTTTTCCCTTTCTTTTCTTTCCTTTTCCTTTTACTGTTATGGCATTCGTCTTTCCGTCAGGGTTAAGATGGCCTGGCAGCGGTACATTGCCGTTTTACAACTACATGCATTAATACAGAATACGAACATAACATGTAAAAATTTAAAAATACTAAGTACGTTCGAGCTTTTTTTATCTTTAGCACGGCTTGTAACACCATAGCTCTTATACTCTACTGATTTATTTTGCTTTTGTTTTATTTAATGTTACTTCGTCGAGCTTCTGTAAATGTTGTTTGATTGAATCGACAACACAAAATTCTAAACTCCTTTCTTTGTAAAAAACTTTGATGTCATGGTTTAATTCTATGCTATGTAGTGTATCTGTCATTTAAATTCTTTGTCCCATGGGAGGGAACAAAACTTACTGTATATAATTGTAATTTCTGTGCTAATAATTTTTTGTAGATATGTCAATATGTGCAAATGTTCTGTTTTATTTAATGTGTTTGGTTGCTGTTATGTAAACTGCTGATCCTCACTTAGGATTCTTATCTAATTTTTATGCAAAAGTTGTTGTGGTTCCCCTCGAGAACGGAACTGTGTAGCGCGCGCAAATTGTGGTTGGCCTAGGTAGGAAAGGTGGAACTAAGAGTCACTCGGGGACGAGCTATCAAACTGTGCACTGCCCACGTTAAAGTTGTATATTGTGCTGGTTCCGAGAGAGGCTTTTCCTGCCGCTTACCAATGCCTCGGATGGATGGATAAATAGCTGGCACTATTCTGGAAATGGTATCTATCATCGCCCCTAAGAAGGGACAGAGTCCAGCAATTCTGCCTGCAAATCCACCTACCAACATGCAGTTGCCACCACATTGCGCCATCACTGTAACGGAATACTATAATTTTGTACAGTGAAGGATCAGCTTATTGGATGTGTTAGTGTGCTCCAATATAAGGTAACTTATAATTGGATTCATGTACCTACCTTGATTTTTTCCCTATCACAACATCTCTCAGGTTCCTCTCCATCAGAACTATGGTTACCGAGTTTCCTAGTCTGTGGAAAAAAATGAAAGCCTCAAAGACAAATAGTTAATTTAATAATGTTGTTTCATCTTTGGTAAGAAGGGAGTATTCAGATGTACTGTGGATTTAGTGATATTGTGGGAGGTAGTAAATGTAGTTCTGTGAAAGCCTCCCAGTGATGGAAACAGTCCAATTTAAAGTTTTGTGGAGTTTCAAAGTCACATATTTTATCATGTACTTGACAGTAGAAGACTGTGGTAATCAAGACAATCTGCTGTTTGTTTTAAAGATTAAAAGTTCTTCAGACCGAGTCTTTCAAAGTTTTGCTTAGTTAATGATCATAGTGCTGCCTGTAGTAAAATTTAAAAGGTGAGTCAGTTTCTTGCAAATTTATCAGCATTGTGTCTCACTGCAGTAAAAGTCGTGAATAGCAGTTGTGGAAAGTTATATACTCATAATTGCTAAGCACTTGTTTCTTTTGGGTATTGAAAGTACATATTAATAGTATAATAAGATCCAAGGGTCACTCTTTATCACTATTTATGAAAACAATAATTTCTTTATTCAAAAGACAGTGAGAAGTAACCTGTTAGTGAATTCCATTTAACTTTAATTCTGCATATAATAGTGTTTATTGAGAGATATTTAACCTGAGACCAGTTCATAATTTTGCAGTGAACTACAGTTATAATTTTATGTCAGCTAGGAAAATATTTGAATAATAATACTGAAGCTATGTCCAATTAATGATTCTGCAGTGAGTATTAATAGTAATGTTATAAAGACCATTCAATTTGAATAAGCCACGAAAGTAATAGTGTGTTTCCTTATCTGTTATATTTATGCAAATAGTTTGTGCTGCTCTAGCTGTTAGTTCCAATCTTAACGTAGACGTATGCATTTGTCAGGGTTCATTGCACTCGCGTGTGGTAAAGTATAGGTTGTGTTTGTCCATTAAAGTTACTAAGAACTATTTTCTTGAACAAGAATGTTAATCATTCTCTTGCCTAATTAGGCTGCCGACCGTTTTCTTTATCTTTTGAACAGTGTAGACAGGCAAAAATTATGTTTGTTACTGTTTAAATATTTACTCAATTCTGACTTTCATTTCCGATAAGCCACCCCCGTTACGCACAGCATGGTCAACACAACAAAATTCCTCTCAGAGGGTAACACTGCTCTGTTGCTTTATACCATAATTGCTTTAACAAGATAGTTTTATTCCACAACCTGCCTCCAACCGTAGGGTTATGGTACAGCAGTAGCAGACAGTAGTGTTATACGTGGCTTTTCCGTGACAGGAATACTTTATTCTGTTGGGGCATTGTACTTGTAAGTAGGCTGTTTATGTTTTCTTATTGGTAACGCCGCCGCCACGTAGCGCTCTCTGTATGAAAATCACTGGCTATGCTGTGTGCAGTCTGTGGCTAGTTTGCATTGTTGTCTGCCATTGTAGTGTTGGGCAGTGGCAGCTGGATGTGAACAGCGCGTAGCGTTGCGCAGTTGGAGGTGAGCCGCCAGCAGTGGTGGATGTGGGAAATGAGATGGCGGATTTTTTAGTACAGAATGGATATTATGAACTGCTATGTATATTATGCTTTTTCAACATTATTAAGGTAAATACATTGTTTGTTCTCTATTAAAATCTTTCATTTGCTAACTATGCCTATCAGTAGATAGTGCCTTCCGTAGTTTGAATCTTTTATTTAGCTGGCAGTAGTGGCGCCCGCTGTATTGCAGTAGTTCGAGTAACGGAGATTTTTGGTGAGGTAAGTGATTTGTGAAAGGTATAGATTAATGTTAGTCAGGGCCATTCTTTTGTAGGGATTTTTGAAAGTCAGATTGCGTTGCGCTAAAAATATTGTATGTCAGTTTAAGCACAGTCTTGTACAATTTTTCTAAGGGGACGTTTCAAACCCTGCGCCATCTCGTTCGGTAGTTGATAGGAGGCTGGTGGTGAAATCCTCTTGTGGTTTTTCGCCATATGGCGACCCTGCCAGGATTCGAACCTGGAATCTTCATATGAAACGTCCCCTTAGAAAATTTATACAAGACTGTGCTTAAACTGACATACAATATTTTTAGCGCAACGCAATCTGACTTTCAAAAATCCCTACAAAATAATGGCCCTGACTAACATTAATCTATACCTTTCACAAATCACTTACCTCACCAAAAATCTCCGTTACTCGAACTACTGCAATACAGCGGGCGCCACTACTGCCAGCTAAATAAAAGATTCAAACTACGGAAGGCACTAACTACTGATAGGCATAGTTAGCAAATGAAAGATTTTAATAGAGAACAAACAATGTATTTACCTTAATAATGTTGAAAAAGCATAATATACATAGCAGTTCATAATATCCATTCTGTACTAAAAAATCCGCCATCTCATTTCCCACATCCACCACTGCTGGCGGCTCACCTCCAACTACGCAATGCTACGCGCTGTTCACATCCAGCTGCCGCTGCCCAACACTACAATGGCAGACAACAATGCAAACTAGCCACAGACTGCACACAGCACAGCCAGTGATTTTCATACAGAGAGCGCTACGTGGCGGTGGCGTTACCAATAAGAAAACATAAACAGCCTACTTACATACTTAATAAGCCAAACTTGGTATTTAATTGTACAAGCTTTGTAAATCCAGTTGCAGTGTTATAGGCTGTTGTACTTTGAAGACATTAAGGGCACTCTAGTGCAAAAGAAAGAAGAAAGAAAAATACGCACCACAAACGAGTTATGCGAACTGGTCACATACAGACATGCATACAGGTATCGGTGAAAACGCAAAATTATGAGTCTGGCGGCCGATGGACGAATGTGTGACGCGACAGCACCATTTCACCAAGCAGCTGGCAAAGGTAGTAAACACGGGGCATGTCGATACATGGGCAAAAAGTCTTACCAAATTTTTTTTCAGTTACTCAGTTGCACTGTAAATATACCTCGCTGGCAGCCACCTAAACAACATTCGCAGATGTCCAGATATGAGAGTGTGCGTGTAGTTAGCATCAAATATACCGGTTATAGTAATCGGCAAAGTAATCAGCGAAAGTGAATAGGAGCGGAGCCACTATTCGACGATGTTGGCAGGAATGGGTGAATCATGGCCGTACACAGCACCAAGAAGGAAGCAGTCGATCAAGAGAGACGGCAGAAAGTGATAACCGAGCAATCGTCACAGAGGCACTCCGATTCACGGATTCATCACTATCATCGAACCGACGTGCAACCAAACCCTCAGTAATGACAGACCTCTGTACACAAAAGAGCCCATTTGCAATGCTGTCGGGCATATTCGCCCTGGAATCTCATTGGCTGGAGCAGGATATGAGATGAACGTCAACAGCAGCAAAACGAGGATAATGGAATGTAGTCAAATGAAGTCGGGTGATGTTGAGCGAATTAGATTAGGAAATGAGACACTGAAAGTAGTAAAGGAGTTTTGCTATTTGGGGAGCACAATTACTGATGATGGTCGAAGTAGACAGGATATGACATGTAGACTAGCAAGGGCAAGGTAAGCGTTTTTGAAGAAGAGAAATTTGTTAACTTCAAGTATAGATTTAAGTGTCAGAAAGTCGTTTCTGAAGGTATTTGTATGGAATGTAACCATGTATGGAAGTGAAACATGGACGATAAATACACTCCTGGAAATTGAAATAAGAACACCGTGAATTCATTGTCCCAGGAAGGGGAAACTTTATTGACACATTCCTGGGGTCAGATACATCACATGATCACACTGACAGAACCACAGGCACATAGACACAGGCAACAGAGCATGCACAATGTCGGCACTAGTACAGTGTATATCCACCTTTTGCAGCAATGCAGGCTGCTATTCTCCCATGGAGACGATCGTAGAGATGCTGGATGTAGTCCTGTGGAACGGCTTGCCATGCCATTTCCACCTGGCGCCTCAGTTGAACCAGCGTTCGTGCTGGACGTGCAGACCGCGTGAGACGACGCTTCATCCAGTCCCAAACATGCTCAATGGGGGACAGATCCGGAGATCTTGCTGGCCAGGGTAGTTGACTTATACCTTCTAGAGCACGTTGGGTGGCACGGGATACATGCGGACGTGCATTGTCCTGTTGGAACAGCAAGTTCCCTTGCCGGTCTAGGAATGGTAGAACGATGGGTTCGATGACGGTTTGGATGTACCGTGCACTATTCAGTGTCCCCTCGACGATCACCAGTGGTGTACGGCCAGTGTAGGAGATCGCTCCCCACACCATGATGCCGGGTGTTGGCCCTGTGTGCCTCGGTCGTATGCAGTCCTGATTGTGGCGCTCACCTGCACGGCGCCAAACACGCATACGACCGTCATTGGCACCAAGGCAGAAGCGACTCTCATCGCTGAAGACGACACGTCTCCATTCGTCCCTCCATTCACGCTTGTCGCGACACCACTGGAGGCGGGCTGCACGATGTTGGGGCGTGAGCAGAAGACGGCCTAACGGTGTGCGGGACCGTAGCCCAGCTTCATGGAGACGGTTGCGAATGGTCCTCGCCGATACCCCAGGAGCAACAGTGTCCCTAATTTGCTGGGAAGTGGCGGTGCGGTCCCCTACGGCACTGCGTAGGATCCTACGGTCTTGGCGTGCATCCGTGCGTCGCTGCGGTCCGGTCCCAGGTCGACGGGCACGTGCACCTTCCGCCGACCACTGGCGACAACATCGATGTACTGTGGAGACCTCACGCCCCACGTGTTGAGCAATTCGGCGGTACGTCCACCCGGCCTCCCGCATGCCCACTATACGCCCTCGCTCAAAGTCCGTCAACTGCACATACGGTTCACGTCCACGCTGTCGCGGCATGCTACCAGTGTTAAAGACTGCGATGGAGCTCCGTATGCCACGGCAAACTGGCTGACACTGACGGCGGCGGTGCACAAATGCTGCGCAGCTAGCGCCATTCGACGGCCAACACCGCGGTTCCTGGTGTGTCCGCTGTGCCGTGCGTGTGATCATTGCTTGTACAGCCCTCTCGCAGTGTCCGGAGCGAGTATGGTGGGTCTGACACACCGGTGTCAATGTGTTCTTTTTTTCATTTCCAGGAGTGTAGTTTGGAGAAGAAGGGAATAGAAGCTTTCGAAATGTGGTGCTACAGAAGAATGCTGAAGATTAGATGGGTAGATCACATAACTGATGAGGAGATGAGGAGGTATTCAATAGAATTGGGGAGGAGTTTGTGGCACAAGTCCACAAGAAGAATAGATCGGTTGGTAGGACATCTTCTGAGGCAACAAGGGATCACCAATTTAGTACTGGAGGGCAGCGTGAAGGGTAAATTTCGTAGGGGGAGACCCAGAGATGAATACAGAAAGCAGATTCAGAAGGATGTAGGTTGCAGTATGTACTGGGAGATGAAGAAGCTTGCACAGGATAAAGTAGCATGGGAAGTTGCATCAAATCAGTCTCAGGACTGAAGATCACAACATAGCAACATCAACAACTCTCCAATTGCCAGAATGTGGCACGATATCTCTCAGGAGAATATTCAGCAACTCTGTCAGTCAGTGCCAAGCCGAATAACTGCTTTCATAGTGGACAGAGGACGATCAACGTATTATTGAAATCTTTAATCTGTGAAGCGTTTTTTCACGAATAAATGAACTTTTTCTTAAAAAAAATAGTAATCATTTGTGTATATGTACGTGTACATTGCATTTACCGAATTCCTTCACACTGGGATGGTTCCTTCGACATTCGTCGTGGTTTCTGTTTTAGGGTTTATAATATCTGACGTTTTCGAATTCCTATCAGTTGACGATAGTCTTTATAAACACGGAGCGCATTACTTTAATGGAATTATGTATGGTGATCAGTTCTCAAGGAGTGTTTTTGAAGGAAGAATGTTTTGCAAAGAATGCGGGATGAAAAAACTGAGTAGGACAAAATCGTGATGTTCTTCCTTCGCAGGTGTCATGCAGTTTCCTTCCTCTGGACAGTGGTGTATCTTCAAATGACTCCAGACACCAGTCTTGAATGGAATACTCTTCCACGATCAGCAGTGATTCCCCATTGTGTTCCATGGTACATTATTATGCATTTGACAAGAAATCTGGTGATATCCACATGTAAATGACAGTGAAATGGATCGAGTAATCTGTCCGCAGTATTACTCATTTATGCTGATTTGGCGACTTGAGAACCTCCCCAGGAGGTCAAAACCAATCTGCTAAAAGAGAGCAATTGTAGGAGGAATTTAGTGTTGTACTTGCTGTAGGTAACTGTGGCACATGATTCCATAGTTGATATTCCTACAGTGACTTTCCAGTCTGACTTGCTTTTGATTTTATCTAGTGGTTTCGCAAATTACAAACTATTTAATCTTTGAGAGTTGTGAATATACTTCCGTAGAGGGATCTGTAAATGAGCTAGGATGATGTGTAATAATTTCTTACCACTGAAGAATAATCCTTCTAAGCAAAATTCCATTTATAAATCAGAATTTTTCCTTCATACCATCGTTTTTCCATTAGAACCCATTATTATGTTCAGTCATCAGTCTTTGGATTGGTTTGATGCGCTTAGCCATGAATTCTCTTTTCGTGCCAAATTCTTCATCTCAGTAGTAGCATTTGCACCCTGCGTCCAGTTATTTGCTACATATGTACCAACACCTCAATAGTAATAGGTTAGCATAGTTGACGAATTCCTGGTGGGACACGTAAAACTAGTTATAGGCCTCATGACCCAAAAAAGTTAACCGGTCTCTGCCTTTACGACACATTTACCTCTATAGCTCTCACTAGTGCCATGGCAGTTATCCTCTGATGTCTTACAAATGTCCTGTCAACGTGTGCCTTCTTCTTGTATGTGTTATCCATAAAGTCCTTTCATTTCCAATTCTGCGTATAATCTTCTCATTTCTCATCTTATCAGTCCACCTACTTTTCAACATATTTCTGTAGTAGCTTATGTGAAATACTTCAGTTCTCTTCTTTTCCGGTTTTCCCATCGCGGATGATTCAGTAAGAGAGAAAGCAGTGCTCCTAACATAACATCTGATACAATTTTTCCTCAGATTAAGGCAGATGTTAGATACTGGTTCTAGCTGGGAATACCTTATTTGCTTTTACTGGACTGTTAATATCCTACTTATTTTGTCCGCATTGTGTAATTTTGTTTTCAAGGCAACAGAGTTGTAGTACAGTAACTGGTAATATTGCATCATCTATGAATACGGGTTTTCATAGTTCTGCTTATTTCAATTTTTCTTGCAATAACCTACTTTAGATATATTGATATGTCTGAATTTTCTAAAAAATCTCTTGTTTCACTGACTGTATTTTATTGCACTCGAAGACACTTTGACAAAATGCTGCCTCTCTTTCAATTCAGAGATGAAGTACGTTTCATTTTGAACACAGATGTAAGGGACATCAAATAAAATGTGAAAAAATTGAATTTTACCCAGTTGCTTTGGTTTATAAATGATTTCTTGTCTCCAATCGCTCTACAGAATGGTAACTGTATAGTAGTTATTTGCTAAGCTGAAAATTAATCCATATCTAACAGAAGACATATGACAGTGCCAGCACATTCTTTTGGAACCTCTTGTGACAAACACAATGTCGAGTTTGAGAATTACATGTTGAAAGTAAAAGGAGTTTGAAACTGCGGGGGCCCTCAGTTCAGTAAGGTCAAATATTTGTTGTATCTATTTTCATTTTGCATTTAGTTCATTCATCGTATAGCAGTATGTCATCACTCTTAAAGCGGTGTACTATTGCCCAAAATATTTGTATGCTACACCCATAAAAATGTCTCCTTCCTCTCTTCCAACCCCTGCTCGCACATTACCAAGCTGTCATTACTGGTTACTATAAAGCAAGGTTGAACTCCAGATTGTGTCATAGATATATTTGCACACGGATCGTGCGTATCACTGACGATAAGTTCTGTGACGAGATATTAAATTAACCCTTATTGTAGTGGTTAATTTTCAGCCTTATGTCAAAATACGAACGTCACTATGTTACCCATCTCACCTTATGGCATATGGAATTATTATCTTGAATCAAATGTCTTATCTGGCGCCACTCCTTCAAGGGCAGACCATAAACGTCTTATGAAAAAATATAATTTCAGTTGTAATCTCTTAGGCTTTCCCGGTGATTCGTTGTTTTATCGTTGAGGTTGGGTGTTGTACCACAATCTTCCCAACACGGTATTTCGACGCCGTAACTCGAAGTCTTCATTGGGTTTCTTCCTGAGACATCATCGGACCTCAGGAAAGATTTGAAGGAAACGTCGAGCTGCGGCGTCTGAATATTGTGCGAAGATGTCGCAGCCACCAGCAGAACACACCATCTCTTGGAGATAATTTCAATTGTTGACGTCAATTTCCGAAACTGTTTTATAAATCCTGTTTAGAAGTTCAGACGTGCGATGCCATTTGAATTACTAAAAATATTTTAATAAATTACCTCTATGCTGACATGAACTTTTATTAGATGATTAAGACTACCCTTTAGAATGACAAACTCCAACGAGTTGCTCTAGTGCGTACCACAACAGTGTTAATGACGACTGACCGAAGTCATCTTTCGTGATTCGCACCTGCTGTGATAATTGCTACCACACCAATACAGCCCCTCCGTTCTGGTGGTCTGTGGTCCATGTACGTCACCCCAAGCACTAGGAGGCTATATTTGAGTCTAGTCGTTCCACATCTGCAGAAAAATCGGATTTTTGTAATACCCATAGAGAAGTTTTTAAGCCATCTTGGAGCCCGAGTACAAACTGTAACCCTTGACTATAACCCACTTATGATTATCGTTGACTATAACGTAATATTAGCTCCCAATAGTCAATGAGTGTTTTTGACTCTAACGCAAAATTCACTCTCTCGTAGCCATTGAGTGCCCTCTCTGCACAACAAGCCTTTCCACAGAATTCTCTGACTAGCTAAGCTGTAAACGGTGTTTCTCAGCGCTTCCACGGAAAGTGGAAGGCTTGTACAGGTCATCAGCAATGTAGATGTGTTAAGGGGGTAATACACCCGCAAATTTTCGAAACATTGCTTTTTTGGCTTAAAACGATCTCGGGGTTTTCTACTTTATTGCAGTATTCATCTTAGGCTATTTCCATTATCGAGCTGCAAGGCAATTTGTGAAAAATTTCCTGGAAATTCATTCACAGGGGGAAAGAAAAGTCGACTTCGCAGCCAATATTGCAGCATGTAATATCAATGATGGCCTAACTGACGTTATGGAAATTATGACCGTACTCGAAATTGAGGCCAGACCAGCCTGTTAAAACTTCTGTACAAAGGCTGATAAAAAGCGTATCAGACGAGCAGAGCAGAGGATGACACAAGGTGCCAAAGGCGCCCGAAGGACCACCATGCCAAAGAAGAAGATGGGGAAGACATACTTTAGGATCTGGAAGCATTATTGTATGATTCTGGTATCGCTGACTAGAGGTATGTTCAACTTAATTACAAAAAATATAATCAAAAACTATTTCTCAAATTGACAGGAAACGTAAGTTGAGATCGGTACATACGATTTTGATCGTAAATTAATGTCAGTATTCTAAATTTAATAATTTAGGCAGTATTTTTGTGATTTATTATTTCTGATTTTGTGAGCGAATAAAATAACATATGTTTCAACACGTAATCACTTTGTTACAACCTAATATTTTTCAATTATCTTATGTTTGCTGACAGAAAATACATTGAAAATTAGTTACAGGAAAAAATGTTTGGGGCTAACAGGAGAGCTTCGGGAATCCCCACCGATGACCAACGTTCAGGCAGCAACAGGTCCTTCCACCTGGTTTAGCGGTTACAAGTAGAGTCCGAAGTGGACAAAAAAATCGTTTCTTAAAGCCAAAACTGTAAGGAAAAAAACTGTATCATCATATTTAGCGTTAACCCTATTGTTTTACTTGAAAAGAATATCACGATGATCACCAATTTTTTCATACGTACATAGAGGGCAACCCCCTTAACTGGTTTAGTTCTTTTGCAAGTTATTGACAACTACAAATTTTCTTTCGTACCCAGCATAAATATCCTTAAGAAGTACACTTTCCATGGCCCATGATCCGGACCCGGCCTGCATTTCGGGCTAGAGGTGATTCACAGAAGCTTTCGCTGATGAGAGGCCACGCTTTGTGACTATTGCCAGTAACGAGCAACAGGTTATGTCGATGCTGGGGATGGCGAGCAGTGCGTGAGTTGAAGTGGCTGACCTCTCTCTTCTCCCAGCTCCGGAACTGTGAATACATACTTCTCCTCACGCTTCTTTCCTATTTCTTGGGCTTTAATCCATCTCTAATCGACAGCAAGCTCCCCCCACCCCCCAACCCCCCACCCTCAGATGGGCGGTGGCGTGTACACTTTTCCCAGATGATAAAAGGTGATCTTAGTTGTCAAACCTAATCGTATAGCTGACAATCTTATGGACTGCCATCGTTTCTGTATCCTCACAATCTCTCCTTGTTCGGCGTCCCGTTCGTTGGTACACTTTGTGTGTTTCATGATGCGCAAATTTTGCTTTCAATTTTTCTCTACTTTCTTTTCTAATACACATCATTCTTCGGTTTATTCTCTTTCCATATTGCATCTTGATTAGTCGCTTCACACCATTCAACTTGTCCTGTCATAGTTCCTCACTTTCAGTTAGGATATATGTCATCAGCAAATCTTATCACTGATAATCTTTCAAACTGAATTTTCATCTTACTCTTCAACAGTTTTTTTTATTTCCTTCTTTACTTACGACGTATAGATGAACAGCAGATGTATTAACCTACTATGATTTTCAGTAGAACTGTGTTCATCTGTGATATTCGCAAGGACTGTAATGACTGGGATTAAAGCAGTGCTGTAATTTTTTCTCAAATGGATTCTGAGAAAGCCCATGTCACTGTGTTTGCATCCATTCTCGTACATTACTATGACTTGTTTTTCTGCGCCTTTGTGCCCACATTGCCAAGCGTTCTGATGTATGCTTTAGTGGTTCAGTCAGCACAAAGAATGGTGGCAATCATCAGCCACATAAATAGTGCCAGGTCTTACTAAACTAGAAGACTACAAGCCACTCTTTCTTAGTTGTTGATTACCTATTCTTGAATTTGGAAAATACTCCGAAGGCATAAGCAATCACTCTTTAAGGTCCATCTTGGATTTGTAGTACAAATACACCTACCAAATGTTGCGATACGTGAATTGTACATGTCCATCTATAACATAATGATGATTTGAAACCAGAGCTAGTAGTAATAATAAAAGACCTTTAAACACTTGTTTGTAACGGTTTTAAAAAAATACTAACCTAAAGTAGTATAGCTGTGGGCAAAGTGGACCACTCTGACCAAGATTAAACCTTGCTGATAACATGTGAAGTCATTCACATTGATACATGACACTACAAGTTAAATCCACTCCTGTCAATGATGCCATCACTTCCAGTAGTTTTCGGGATTGCAGCCGGATCCCATCAACATTCTACCACGATATTTCGGCCCAGAGACGTCCGGTCATTCTCAGGTGAGTAGACGAAGTACTGAAGAGACCTGATGCAGTCATGTTCTTTATGGAGAATTCCGCACATGCGAATCGTACTGGCGGTTTACGGAGCATGCGTTAGGAGGTGACTTACGCGAGGCAGCCAAGTTGCGTGTGCTGCCCTCAGTGGTGGAGTACTTCGTCTACTCACCAGAAGATGGTCGGACGTCTCTGGGCCGAAATATGGTGGCAGAATGTTGATGGAATCCGGCTGCAAACCCGAAAATTACTGGAGGAAGAAATACGCCGGGAAAATTCCAGAAGTCATATCAAATACCTCTAGGGGAGGAGATGGTACAGGATATCCACAGACTGGATAAATTACGTGAGAAAAGAGCCAGGTTACTGTGCTCACTTATTTTCTTATTGAAATGTAGAGACAATAATTGGATTCCAATGTTTGCTAGAGTTGTTCACTTAATTAATAGTGTTGCTGCAAATAAGATTATGCGCAGGGCAACTATGGCCTTGGTTAGAGAACAAACCCGTTTTAAACGTTGAAAGTTAGAGGTGATTTCCAAGATTTATTTTATTTACATCTGAAGATTGCGGAAAGATGCTCATCCCTTAGTTGGGATTGGATTGATGGTGTAACTTGGGCCAAGGCGGTGTATATCACGGAGAAATCGTTTGACGATGTCAGTGCTTGCGAAAGATTTAAACTTCGCTCCTACACCTTCTTCATCTCCTTTAATGGATCTCATCAGTTCTATTGAGGAGGCTATTAGATCTTTTTCCGCGGATTCTGCAGACGAAATTCGACGGATTCAAAAATGGTTCAAATGGCTCTGAGCACTATGGGCCTTAACATCTGTGGTCATCAGTCCCCTAGAAGTTAGAACTACTTAAACCTAACTAACCTACGGACATTACACACATCCATGCCCGGGGCAGGATTCGAACCTGCGACCGTAGCGGTCACGCGATTCCAGACTGTAGCGCCTAGAACCGCACGGCCACACCGGCCGGCAAATTCGAAAGGAATCGTGTCGTACCTTGCTGAAATGTGCGCCGCAACGAAGCAACATCTCTCCAGCGGAAAGAGCTGCTCTTCGCAACCTCCGAGAAGATATTGGTACGGTCTTACTCCCTGCTGAAAAGGGTTATGCTACGGTCCTTTTGACAAGGGAAGCCTACAACGAGAAGATATACAGTCAACTAATTGATCCTATATACCGCAAAATTGATAAGGGCCCAAAGAGTCGTATATCCAGAAAAACTACTTCTCTTTTGAACGATAGTTCTTTACCTAAACAAGTTAACAAGAGGCTGAGACCACACAATGCTCTTCCACCAAGACTGTATGGGCAGCCCAAGATTCACAAGGGTGGCGTTCCACTACGATTCTACATCTACATCTGTTTTCCAGATGTCTGTGATGATTTGAGTAAGCTCCTCATGTGTATTTGGGCCTATGTTCTTCAATAGTTCTGCATCTATACCATCTTCTCCAGATCCCTTGTTATTCTCGAGTATGAAGATGTGCTTATGGATTTCTTCTTTGGTAGGTGGTGGAGATTCCGGGTTTACTTGTGCAGGAGTCTCTTCGTGCCATCTTGATGTGGGCTCCTGGCAATTGAGTATTTCTGAGAAATATCGAGCCAATTCTCTGCAATTATCTTGGCTGGCCAGCGCGAGTTTGCCGTCTGTTTTTCGGAAACAAAAGTTCTGAGGGATGTATCCTTGAATTCTCCTGCGAGCGCCCTATAAAAGTCTTGAGTATTATGACCTCGGAAGTCTTTTCTATCAAGTCCAACTGGTTCTTCATGTGCCTCCTCTTTGTTTGTCTGATAATTTTTGAGGCTACCTTTCTGATCTGAAGTTAATGTTGTTGAGTCTCTAGTGACATCATAGAGATGTATTTCTGGAAAGTACTCTTTAGTTCTTCCAGTGCTTCTTCACATGTGGAGTCACATAACGAGCGTTTCGTATTCTTCTTCACTGGTACAGCCTCTCTGGCTCTCTTGATTATCTTGTTACGGAATTGATGCCAGGTGCCTGAATTTTCCTTTTCCCATTCTTCTTTTATGTTGCATTCTTTGATCTTTTTGGTGTCGAATTTTTGGAGATGAATTTTCTTGTGGTGGATTCTTTTCGGAGTAAATTTCACTTTGATTCGCACTAGATAGTGGTCAGAGAAAATGTTGGTTCCTCTTCGGACTTGCACGTCATGAATTTCCTTCTGTGATGGGCGTGTGATGGCGACGTGGTCGGTGTGATACTCTCCGAGAGACTGTATACGAGACCTCCAAGTCTTCTGTTTACGAGGATGTTTCCTCAGGGAGGTGGACATTATTTTCAGATTGTCTGTTGACACAGTTCAATGAGTCTCATTCCATTCTTGTTGGTGAATTTATGGGCCGGGAATTTGCCTACGGTCTTTTTGTATTCCTTTCCTCTGCCAATCTGGGCATTGAAGTTTCCTAATAATATCTTTATGTCTTGTTTGGTGACTAACGCCGTAATCTTCTCGACTTTAGACCAGAACTTCTCTACCGTCTGAAGATCTCTCTCATTTCCAATGTTCGTGGGTGCATGTACATTCATTAATGTGTATTTATGTTTGCGCATAATATGCGCATTGTCATTAGTCTGTTACTTACGGGTGCGCCTTCTTTAACCAAATCAACTATTGTGAACGACAAATGCAATACCCAAGAGTGGGGTGCCACCTCTTCCTATTCGTTTATCGGTTTTACTTTTGAAGATACGGTAATTACCATAGTCTAGTGAGTTTTCATCTGTAATGCGTCTTTCCTGAAGAGCTAGTATCTGTACCTTTCGTCGATCTAAATCTGATGTTAAGATGTGTAGTTTACCTGGTTGTCGTAAGGTGTTGATGTTTAAGGTCCCGATGTAACTGGTTCTCTATGATGGTAGTTTGCAGAGAACTCCGACTTTATCTGTGATCGTGGTAGCCCAGGTCCTCCAGAATCCGAAGACTTAGTTGCCGTCCGTTGACGGGTGGATTAGTTAACACCTGGGGTAATTCTGTTGTTACTCTCACGAATCATAATTGTTTGTAATCGAAGCTTTGTCCTGCGTTCCCACTGTCATTTTAGGACCAGATGTTGATAGTTCTTGGAACGTAAGGTGTGCAGCCGTACCTACTAGGTAAACAGTTGCAGATCGGGAATTGGTTCTCCCGCCCTATCTGCCGTTGAGACATATGTCCTCTTCCTCTTCTGCCATTAAAGCCGTTGACCATTTTCGGTTCAACCTAGTTCATTCGCGGGTACTTATTTGGCTACGCCTTATTCACATCTACCCTGCATACCTACAGGAGATTCCCCAATCAGCCATTGGGACGCGCCGTGTCGGGGTTGAGGGACCCCATCCCAAGGTCTCACGTAGGGTTATGTCTATCCCCAAGCAAGCTAATCGGGCACGGTATATATATATATATATATATATATATATATATATATATATATATATATATATACTGAATAATGTGAATCTTGTGCCAAGTTCAAAAGCATCTCAAAAGTCGTTATTATCTACCAAATGTATTCATGTCAAATAGTGTATCATCACCTCATCTAGAAACACGTAATAGATGTGACTTATAATATTTAGACATCTGCATTATTTATCAAAGACATATAACTACCAAAATTCTCCCTTATCAATAAAATTCATGTCTCTCTGTTTCATACAACACTGAAAAAATGATTATTTCCTATACTGTATTGCCTCATCAGTAAATTTCATGACTGTGTTTTATCTCTCACAAAAAAATGTGAAATACTACACTGCCTCATCAATAAATTTCATCTCTCTCTGCAATGATTATTATCTGTAACAGTAGAAATAACATGTTGTTAAAATACTTCCTAAGCAGGCAGATGACACTTGATTACAAGCCTAAAGCCTAAGGCCTAAATGACGCTATGCTCAAATACCAATATTTTGATGAAGGCAGTGACTTTCACGATTGGACCTGTGGCCAATGAGCTCAAAAAACGTACGGATTGTATTTCATTTCGTTTCCGCATTCAGCTAATAAATAATACTGAACTACTACGTAATATTGAAGTATAATTATAATACTCCAAATATGAGATGTAAACAAACGACATATCCTAAGCTTCCACACAGAGCACAGTATTCTATAGGCCTCTAAAAATCAAACTGGTATATTGGCACCATCTAGGACTGTGATGTCATACTGTCAAAGTCATCGCAACATATGATGTAGTAGATAGGGTATTGACATTAATACGTGATGTCATGAATCTGCCTTAACACTATGCTTTACAACTCTTTACCTGCTGCCATCAACATGTCCCTGCTTTCTGACTAATCGAATCTGCCTGTTGATATCAGGCTAAAATTGCCAGAACAAAGCTGTTACAATGTGTGGAGCAATTTACTACCGTTTTTCTATAACAGGAACAATCTTTTATAATTTTGCTGTAAGTTAATGATGTATGGGGCAATTTGTTACAGTTTCATTCGTTTCTTATCTGTAACCCAACACAAAATGAGGGAAACTCACTAACAACAGACATTGCACATAAATGCTGCCAGCTTCTGGCGTTACGATGCAGTTTTAAGATCGAGTAGTTGACACACACTGCACGTACACACTGTCAGCTTCAAGTAGTACAAAACTATCTAAAATCTAATAGCTGACGACGCCCACTACAAGAATACCAACATCCAATAGCCACTGATTTCAGGAACTCAAGTCATCTTACCTCAACAGAGCCACAATAACTGCTGTGCAACTGGTAGAGCTCACACAAACAAACCTTCTCTCAGTTTGCAGCCAAATTGCCTGGCTAGACTATAGCAGTGCACATATCCTTAGCGATAAGTTACAGCTGTTTATGGATAATGGCGACCAGGAGCTCACCTTGTACAAATTTAATGGTTTTGACGTAAACTCCAGTCATTGGTCCGTAACATAGGGCTCTGAGCTAGAAAGTCACAGTTGAAAACTGTTTGAAACTGAAATAGGCTTATAAGGGCTTACACCTTCGGCTTGCTTTCTTTGGATCGTCCAGGCACAATAACTGGATTTTTATGCACTTCTTTAACTATTTCATTACCTTTCTTATTTCCCATGAAATGAATCACAATACCAAATAAATTTATCAAAGAGTTGTACCACAGAGATGATTCTTCCTAAAGCGCCAAAGAACCTGGTATAGGCACACGTATTTAAATAAAAATAATCCTGAGTTAATAACGATCATCAAAACGGATACAAGGATTAGTGAACACACGGTTGTCCTAGCGAGACTGAATATTGTAATCCCCAAATCCTCCAAAAATAAACGAATAATATACTGATTCCAAAAAGCAGATAAAAATTCACTTGACGCCATCCTGAGAGACAATCTCCACACCTTGCAAATTAATGATATAAGTGTAGACCAGATGTGGCTCGAATTCAGAGAAATATTATCGGCAGCAGTTGTGAGATTTATACCAAATAAATTACCAAGCGACGGTGCTGATACTCCATGGTACACAAAACGCTTCAGAACACTGTTGCAGAAACAACGAAACAAACATACCAAATTTAAACAGACGCAAAATCCCCAAGATTGGTGATCTTTTACATAAGATCAAAATTTATCGCGGACTTAAATGCGGGACGCTTATAACAGTTTCCACAATGAAACGTCGTCTCGAAATCTGGCAGAAAATGCAATGAGATTCTGGTTGTATGTGAGGTATGTTAGCAGCAAGAAGCAATCAATGCTTTCTCTGCGCAATATCACTAGAGATACTATCGAAGACAGTGCTACCAAAGCAGAGTTACTAAACACAACCTTCCGAAAGGCCTTCACAAAAGAAGCGTAGTAAATATTCCAGAATTCGAATCAAGAACAGCTGCCAACATGAGTAACGTATAAGTAAATATCCTCGGAGTAGTGAAGCAACTTCAATCATTTAATATAAGCAAGTCTTCTGGTCCAGAATGTATACCAATTAGGTTCCTTTCGCAGTATGGTGATGCATTACCTCCATACTTAACAATCATGTACAACCGTTCGCTCGACGAAAGATCCATACCCAAAGACTAGAAAGTTGCACAGGTCACACCAATATTCAAGAGAGGTAGTAAGAGTAATCCATTAAATTATAGGCCCATATAGTTAACGTCGATATGCAGCAGGATTTTAGAACATATATTGTGTTCAAACATTATAAATTACCTTGAAGGAAACTGCCTATTGACACACAGTCCACATGGGATTAGGAAACTTCGTTCTTGTGACACAACCAGCTCTTTATTCGCATGGAGTGTAGAGTGCTATTGACAAGTGATTTCAGATTGATTCCGTATTTCTGGATTTCCAAAGGGCTTTTGACACTGTACCACACAAGCGTTCTTTGCGTTCTTATGGAATATCGTCTCTGTTACGTGAATAGATTTGTGACTTCCTGTCAGAGAGATCAGAGTTCTTAGTAATTGACGGAAAGTCATCGACTAAAACAGTGATTTCTGGCGTTCCCGAAGGTAGTGTTCAGGCCCTTTGCTGTGCCTGATCTACACAAACGATCTGGGAGACAATCTGAGCAGCCGTCTTAGGTTGTTCGCAGATGAAACTGTCATTTATCGACTAATACATTCATCAGAAGGTCAAAACAAATTGCAAAACGATTTAGGAAAGATATCTGTATGGTGCGAAAATTGGCAGTTGACACTAAATAACGAAATGTGAGAGGTCATCCATATGAGTGCTAAAAGGAATCCGTTAAACGTCGGTTACTCGATAAATCAGTCAAATATAAAGGCCATAGATTCAACTAAATACTTAAGAATTGCAATTACGAACAACATAAATTGGAAGGAACACATAGAAAATGTTGTGGGGAAGGCTAACCAAAGACTGCGTATTATTGCAGGACACTTAGAAAATGTAACAGATCTAATAACGAGACCTCCTACACTACGCTTGTCGTCCCCTTTTAGAATACTGCTGGGCGGTGTAGGAGCCCTACTAGATATGACTGACGGAGTACATCGAGAAAGTTCAAAGAAGGACAGCAGGTTTTTTATTGTCGTCAAATTTGGGAGAAAGTGTAACTGAAATGATACAGGATTGGGGCTGGACATCATAAAAAGAAAGATTTTTTTCGTTGCGATGGAATCTTCTCACGAAATTCCAATCACCAACTTTCTCCTCCGAATGCGAAAATATTTTTTTGACACCAACCTACATAAGGAGAAACGATCATCAAGATAAAATAAGAGAAATAAGAGCTCGCATGGAAAGATATAGATGTCCGTTCTTTATAGGAATAATAAAGAATTGTGAAAGAGGTTCGATGCACCCTGTGTCAGGCCCTTAAATGTGATTTGCAGAGTATCCATGTAGATGTAGATGTAAACAGGCAGAATACGGCAGTGCGGTCGACAACGCCAGTATAAGACAAGTGCCTGGGACACAGCATCTCCGGGAACTTTCCTGTACGACCATTTAACGAGTATACCGTGACTATCAGGAATCCCGTAAAACATCAAATCACCGACATCGCTGCGGCTGGAAAAAGATCCTGCAACGACGACTGAAGAGACTCGTTCAACATGACAGAAGTGCACCCCTTCCGCAAATTTCTCCTTTTTTCAATGTTGGGCCCTCAACAAGTGTCAGCGTGCGAATCATTCAACGAAGCATCATCGATATGGGCTTTAGGAACCGAAGGCCTACTCGTGTACCCAAGCTGACTGCACGACACAAAGATTTACGCCTCGCCTGGGCCGTCAACACCTACATTTTACTGTTGATGACTGGAAACATGTTTCCTGGTAGAACGGGTCTCGTTTAAAATTATATCGAGCAAATGGATGTGTACGGATATGAACACAACCCAATGAATCCATGGACCCTGAACGTCAGCAGCGGACTGTTCAAACTGGCAGAGGTTCTGTAATGGTGTCGGGCGTGTGCTGTTGGTGTGCTATGGGATCCTCGATATTCTAGATACGTCTTTGACAGGTGACACATACCTAAGCATCCTGTCTGATCACTTGTGTTCATGTCTGTTGTGCGTTCCGACGGACTTGGGCAATTCCAGCAGGACAATGCGACACCCCACACGTCCATAATTGCTACATAGTGGCTGCAGGAACACTCTTCTGAGTTTAAACACTTCCACTGGCCACCAAACTCCCCAGACATAAACATTATTTAGCGTATCTGGGTTGTCTTGCGCGTGCTGTTCAGAAGAGATCTCAACCCCTTCGTACTCTTACGGATTCATGACAGCCCATCAGGATTCATGGTGTCAGTTCCCTCCAGCACTACTTCACACATTAGTCGACTCCATATTACGTCGTATTGCGGCACTTCTGCGTGCCGGCGGTGGATTTCCACGACATTAGCAGGTGTACCAGTTTCTATTATGAACAGACTTAGCTGAACATGAACACAGGGCTAGTAAACCGAATTCCAAATGAGTACGCATAAAGATAATTCTTATATTTAACTGCTTGAGCATAAAATCATGTTAATAAACATGCAGTAGTAACAAATTTCGTTTATTGTATTAAGCCTACATGCCATTTCTCTATTGTTAATCTCTATTGCCACATTGTAAGCGTCTACTGTAATGTACCTTGGGCCATGATAATGGTGCTGTCAGCAAATGCCTCCAGCTACAATTTTCCTCCAATTTCAA
This sequence comes from Schistocerca cancellata, assembly GCF_023864275.1. Classification (NCBI taxonomy): domain Eukaryota; kingdom Metazoa; phylum Arthropoda; class Insecta; order Orthoptera; family Acrididae; genus Schistocerca; species Schistocerca cancellata. Next base: position 903,997,476 of record NC_064627.1, on the reverse strand, counting down.
TAAATAGTTAGCGTAAAGTAAAATAATAATATGGGGGGTAAATTCACAGCGTTGTTATTAAGATTAATGTCCATCATACTCATTAACTCCATCATAATTATTAACCATTTACGTTTAATTTTATTTATGCATGTATAGCTTGAATATAACTGAATTAATAACTGTAAAAGTTACGTTTACGTGAAAAAAGTATTACTTATGTATGAACCTGAAATAATTGCTCCTCAGTTCTGCTGCTCTGTTACAATAGCTGGCTATTCTCGTATCATAGTAGACAACTTGTGTGAAAAAGTCTGAAGTTAGAGAGAAAGATCAGAGTTGTAAGATTTACACTAGGTACGTGCCAGCGCAAGTTAAGAGCCTCTCCTCTACAAAACTATGCATTTGACTAGGAAGACATACAGAGCAGAGAAACACACATTATGAAAACGTTTTCATTAAATGAAACCTACTGGAAATAATCGTTGCATTGTACTGATGGATGAAAATCTTGAAACTTCACCTTTGGAGGGAAACAAAGCATAACATATAGTGAGAAGACTGGCGTGAAATACGAAGGATCTGAAAATAATTTGAATGTCGCAGTATAAAACCATTTTACTGAGAGTTAAAACTGAAGAACCCTCAGATAAAATATAGAACGAAAAGGATACGAAAATATTTGACAGAATATAAAAATTAACCTAAACTGTAAGAATTTTGATAAACTATGACAGCCGAATATATCGCAATTTAACAACGTGGGAGCGAAGTGTTGCAGGAAGTACGACATCCGCTTGCCGCTGTACAGGTATACCTGACAGCCAGCTACATAAGTGGTTAGCGCCGTTTATTTCGTTATCGGCGTTGCCGCTGCTCTCATATTCGGTAGGCACTCTTTTAGACTTTTGGATGTCTCTCCACGCGACTTTTCTACTTACTTGCATTTTACAAATTTCCTAGCATATTTACAAATCATATGATACGACATTTTCGAAAATATTGTAATTTTCAATTAAATCCGATTTTCACTTATATTCAGCCAACAATTTTATTGTTGAGCTTTAGATCCCAGTAGTATTCTTCACGCTCTTCACAATGGCACACGATTGAATGTCCTAAATGCCCTAGCTAAACGCGTTTCCACGCTACACTTATTTTTAAGTTTACTCAAAGGTAAGTCGTAACAATCATGCGCATCCGCATGCGCCTGCGCTGGTACGATGACGTCACAGACAAAACAAACGTTGGGCAACAAACACGTTCAGACATGATCCATCCGTTGCGGTCTCAATCACTGTTTACTCATTATTAGTCTCGTAGTTATCAGCGATTCAAATCTGACGGTAGTTAGTCACACAAAAAAGTTCGACAACAAGCGAATAGACATTTTCAACTCAAAAGTCCGTTGACCAGGGATGAAGAGCTACAGATGTATAATTTACTTTTGAATGCTGCCATCTCGACACGGTGCTTTGAGGTTATCATCTCGACTAAAAGCGGTCATTTGCTTTGATCTGGAATTCACAGTGGAAACGAAATATTTAACATCTGCCTGGAACGTGAGGGTAAGTACCGGAAGAGGTAATATTTTAAAACGACGTCGGATGATTGCCTGACACGAGTCATTACTTATATTTCAGAATGAGACTTTTGATCTATATATAAATCGTGCAAAATATTGTTTGATGACCAAGTTGTGAGTTCGGTCTATTTTTTGCGTGAAAGGTAAAGGAAACGTAGTTCCAATTAGCTCGGGAGGACGATTTAAATATTTCATGGTATTTGCCTCATATATAGGGTTGTACGGTGCCCGAGAACACGCATTTAAACGGCATCAGATGTACCACACAGACAACAGACAGGAGTGAGCCAGATGTTGAGTTAATTTATACCGAAATATTACTTTGGCGACTGGTAATTCCCTCAGCGAAAACAGAAAATTGGTGTAGTTAGAGGTGTTTTTTACCAGGATAGGTTTTCCCTGTCGCTACAGGCAATGCGTTCCTTTCTTATGGTGGCCACATTAGTAATTTCTCTGTGCGATGGACTTATGATACCGCAGAACGACGATCTTAGCTCTTTTAATGGTTTGATACAAAACATGGGGTCCAGAATACTATTGAAGGAATTTGAGGATTATAAATGTGTAATTGCGTTGTCAGATGTTCCAGAGGGTTTAGCGTACTTAAATTTGTGGTTTCCCACAGCAGTACTAATATCGATGGCCAGTGGAGAAGTTCCTGTGGAGCGCCTTTTGGTGTCCGCCCTGGACGCCGACTGCCGAGGATTGGTGGTTCGATGTCGTGACGCAGCAGCTTGCGTCGACGCGTTCCTCAAGGCGTCCAAATTGGCAATCACGCGAGTGCATCGTCGCTTACTGGTACTGCCGGCAGCTCAGTTTCCACACGTTAATGTATCTGCGATCTTCGCTCTCCGCAACATCGACCTTGTTCCCGACATTCTAGTGGCTAGAATGGCGGATAATGATGGCAGGTAAGACGCAGATATATTTCACAGCTACTTCCTTTCACCCAGACGGTGTTAGATTGTCTTGAGATTTCTTTTTTTATACAGGGGATTTCAATATCTGCTCAGTAAGCTCCTTTTTCCTTTTAAATTAATCCTATCTTGCAGCACATGTCATACATTTTGCCTTTCCCATTGTTTCATGCTTTGAAGCAATACAGTGATGGCTGGGTGTTGTGTGCTGTCCTTAGGTTAGTTAGGTTTAAGTAGTTCTAAGTTCTAGGGGACTGATGACCATAGATGTTAAGTCCCATAGTGCTCAGAGCCATTTGAACCATTTTTGAAGCAATACAGGGTGCTTTCACGGATGAAAGTATTGTTAATTCTCAACAAAAAATTTGAGAAGGACATATGACCTTTCCGTAACCATATCCGACATATAGCTGTTTGAAAATCACGGGCGTCAGTCACATGTCCTTCTTCACGAGCTTCCTCATGTGAATACAACCAAATCGACAGTACCCTATGTAGTGTTGTCTTTACTGACAGTTTCAATGATGACCAACTCATCGGTGTACCTGTTTTAGACAACCATTTCAGTGGAGTGCAGTATTGTGATCCCTTGCAAAATCTGTTACCAGAGTACTTGCAGGATATGCCTTTGGCCACACAACGTCGTATGTACTTTCAGCACGACGGAGGTTCTGCACAGCCCGCACGGCCAGTGACACAGTAACTCGCTAAGACGTGTCCTGTGCATTGGATCTGTCTCCGTGGAGTTTTTTCTTGGTCACCGAGGGCAGCCGATCTTTATTATATTACTCTTTGTGGGCTTGGCTTAAGAGACAAGTCTATAAAACAGAACGTAAGAATTTCTCACTCGTGTATTACATGTACGTGTTCAAGTAATGGACTGTATGACTGAATTCAGAACAGCAATACAGCAGCTGTCTACAAGAGCAGAAAAATGCATTGTTGTTGACGGTCGGCTTTTTGAACATCTTTTGTGAGGAAATTGGGATAATGAAGCGGAACATTAGATCACAACGTTTCATTTGCTACCACCTTCATTTGTTCTGTTCATCAGTGCTGTCATTAGCTTCCTCGGAAACTCCACGCATTTGCCTGACCTGGTCCCAGGGGAAAATATTAGCATTAATGACCTACCCTAGGCACACATATTTGGTGGTACGAACCAACCAGAAGGTGTATGACTTGTAATAATTATAGTTATTAGTCTTCAAATTACGTAAATACTGGTATAATGTTGTTCAGTACACTGGCCTATGTGAGCCATAGAAATATTTGCAATCATACCCATTACATCCTATATATTTCTACGATAAATTACGACAGTTAAGTTCTTTTATCAGAAGTAACCCCTAAACTCATAACATGAACTGAACGTTGTTTCCTGACACAATATACTATATGTCCACTACAGTTTCCATACTGTCACTGAATTTTATTAAAGAACATTTTTCAGTATCTGTGCTTCCCGCTTTGATGCTTGAACTGACATGTGTAACTTCGACTGAAATGAACCACGTTGAACGAAAATGCTACATGTATTCTATAAATATGTTAAATTTGAAGTACAAATATGCCCATTTGTACGTTCCTGGAAAGTAACGTATAATCTGGGAACTATATTATCCGACTTAGATGGATAAAGGATACTGCAAGGTTTATAACTTCTTTGCACCCACAAAGATATAATGCGGTCTGACGTTACTGCAGCAATATCAGCTAAAGACATCCTATGCTGTTTTAATTAAATCATTTAGGTAGTTAGGCCGCATCAATACAAGATACTAATACAATTACACCACTGTTTCGACTGTCTTTGCAGCGGTCGAGGGCAACTGAAGAGGACTACTGCAAGACGGTCGAAATACCAGTCATATAATTGTCTTAGTATTTGATTATGACGTGTCCTAACATCGAAAATTATTTTAGTGAAACTAACACTGACCGTGAAAGCCAACAAATTTATTTCTTACATTGTTTCTTTGTATGAACACAGATGAGAATGTCGTGGAGGTACTGAGGTATAAAGTAATTGTGTGACCTGGTAAAATTGCTAGTGTCTGTCAGAGTACAAGAGGCAAAAGAAGACACAGGCTCCATAAATACAGACAGGCGAAGGGTTATGTGAGGTTGTTTATTTGATTCATCAAATATAACAGTAGGTAGACAAGATCTTTGTAAGCTGAAACATTTTCAGAATTTCGCCTCAGAATATTATTATTCAATTTTCGAATTGTGGCATTCACTTTCTGTACACTGCATTCTCTTTTTTTGGGAATTGCAAAAATACCCTGGGAAGGTAAGGTGTTTCCAAATGTGTAAATATGTCGAAATACCAGTCATATACACATGATCTCTACCTAGGAACAAATTCTATTGAAATTAAAAAGTGTCACATTCAAGAAATTCTTATCAATACTGAATTTAATAGTCTGTCTGTTACATTATTACACATCAACAATTAGTAAGTAAAATGAAGTTGGTTACAGGTATTATCAAAAACTGTTTACAAGTTAAATATGTTTTGAAATTGAAGCTATTGAACACTAAGACAAGCTTCCATTTTCTAGATAAATAAAGCTGATAAGATATTAAAGAAAGTAACTTACAAAATCGTATGTTCTGTAGTGTAAGAACTTCTTTTGTTTCAAGATAGTATGATATGATTATCCACACGCTGTACTCATATAAATAGTTTAAAAAATACTTGACTTTTGCTTTCTATAAAACTGTATAACTATATAGCTCCAATCTAAGCAGCTTAATATATTACGCAGCACATAAATGTGTAGACGTCTAAATATTTAGAAATTCTGGAAAAAACATACCTCATATCTAACAACAAAAATAATAGAAAATTTCGCGAACTTCTAATGTTGGTGTTTAGTGCGTGTTGCTGCATATGATTATAAACTCAGCCACTAGATTAATACATCGACCTGGAACCAACATGTGTTCCTAGGCACACTGCCCACAAGGTACAAATCTCTCTTCCACAGTAAGTGAAAGAGTTCATGAGTTTTTGGAGAACACAGAAAGGTACACATGAAAAATATCTTCACTGGGTAGGGATTTATCATTCGCATATGTAGATTGCTTCCAGTTCACCATATGGATGGACATAGTAAGTCTCTAATGGCAAGTAAGCTGAGTTGAAATGAACATAAGATTAAAAAGAACAAATGTAACAGGCATATAATTACCGATTCAATGAGGTTTTCGATAGCTGCAGGAAGAGAGACATTTAATGTGGAAAGTCAGAGCGAAGGATGAAAAGAATAATAGATTTAAAGTTCTGCCGACGATGACGCTATGAAGACGGAACACAAGCTCTGACTGAAGAAAGACTGTAAAATTTATAATTCGTCTCAATTTAAGAAGTGCTTTCGGGGAAATATACTGAGTTATTTAGGATAGTCGTAAGAAATTAAACCCGGACAGCCAGGCAGGGATTTGAATCTTAGTGGTCCTGGATATATTAATGTTGAAATGATTAAAAACGAGGTATTTGAGGCACTAATATAAGATTAACGGTAACCAGTCAATGATGAGCTGAGAGAGGAATGTGAACAACCCTTAAGAAAAATATAACAAGAGAGAGGTTAAATTAAATATTCCAAAGAATGAGTGAAAAATTTCATGATATGGGATGTGACCGCTGGAAAAGAAGTCAAGAGGTTTTCTATAGGACAATTTTGTGAAAGTGACGAATCTGATTTACCCAAAAACATGAGCCACATTATTGCAGAGAGGGAAATAAATCATTTACATTGGTGTAGTTAGCACAGTGTTTGAGATGGTAGCTGCCACCTGCCTTAGAAAAGAGCATGACAAACCTGCCATATAAACAGAGGAATTAATTAATGCAGCATCACGTTTAAGAAAGCCACAGCATGTAGGGGATACTGACTTGTGGCGTGTGTACCCAGAGACTTTTTGTACGAACTCAGAAAACTATTTTACCCTTCGCAGCTTTTCTCCTTACAACATTAAATTCTACTAGCTTCCAGTGACAATGTACGTTCAATTATCATTGTTTTTATCGTGTTACCTGTCAATGTTATACACTACTAATATGTGAATTTTATTTGCAAGGTATCTGCTCGAGAGCAAATTACTGTGTTGAAATTTCAAAGAAACTATCCTCTCTCAGTTACGTATATTGTAGTTAGTATGTGCCTATTATACCAGTAAGGTGGTACCATAAGTATATTTGGTGATTAACAAACCGAACTTCTCAGTAGTTTTGAGTATCATTGCATAAGAAATTATGATTCATTTTCTCCACCCATCCACAATTAATAAAATTAATATGCGTTTGAAGATCCGCTACATCAGAATCTGGGCACCTTCCGAGTGACTGACATTACGAAGCGCAATTTGTCACCACGTGAACACTGACAGGTTTGTAGAGAAGGAGGGAATCCAGCATTATAAGTGAGGGTTAGAGACACAGTTGCACCTCAGTTTTAAATGCTTAGATGCATTTTGTACAAATGGACAGTTTCGACAACTTAAAAAAATGGCTCTGAGCACTATCGGACTTAACAGCTGAGGTCATCAGTCCCCTAGAACTTAGGACTACTTAAACCTGACTAACCTAAGGACAGCACACACATCCACGCCCGAGGCAGGATTAGAACCTGCGACCGTAGCGTTCGACAACTTAGGCCATTACCAAGTGCTGTACGTATCACAATACAGACAGCAATAGAAAATGGCCTGTAAAGCCGAAACTGACCAGTCGTGTAGTATGCAGTAAATAAAAATACCTACATTTAGGAAAAGAAGACGAGATGGAATCAGATCTCTATCTCTCAATAAATTCATGGCTATGGTGCCCCATATGACCAGACTGATCAATGTTATCATTGTTGAAATGGCATAAGGCTACGATATATGGCATAAGTTATGTTATATTGAAAAAATAAAGAAGATATTTTGTAAAAGCAAAGAGGACAAGTGATGGAAAAGAAATGGTAGTAAAATATATAATCTTATTAGCTTCTACTTTCTATGGAATGAAAAAAATTCGAAGTTATACCGGGGAATAACTCGTTTTATTATTTCAGTGGACATCACCCCTCCATCCATTAAACAGACTCTTAACCTTTCACTACAACATTCATTCTGTAGCTTTCTATATTACTTCCATAGTCAAATTGTATAAAGCGTTCAACATAAACTTTTGCAGATCTGAATATCAGTTTAAGCCTGATTTCTACTGCATATATTTCAGATATCTGAGGTGAAATTCAGTGAGTATAGAATCTGGCAAGTCATAGTTAACAAAAGGAAAATAGCTCATTTGGTGCAAAATTTATTTGGATAGTGTCCTAATACTGGTAACAAGCAACAGTAATATATTGCGTGGTCAGTTTGAGAACAGCGGAATGTCACAGAGCTTTGAATCCGTTGGCTCGAAACTTCTTGTGTGGATAAATATGAATTTGTTCTAATACAATTACCATTGTTTATATTTATGATCTGTGGCCTCGATCTATCTATTGGATAGTTTATTGTCCATAAACTCGAATTTCTGGGAAATATAAATCTTCTAACTTGAACTTTTTAGTAAATACTCCCTTACAACTAAGGGAAGTAAGTAAGACAGTATTGGTCAGCAACGATTGGTATATTTTCAAATATGAGTTCATAATAGTAATAATAATAATAATAATAATAAATTACGAAAAGCTGTTAATTAATGAAGTGGAGAGGAGAAGGCAAAATAACTGCTGGAACATCTGAAAAAATCTTCGCTCCCAGCGTGAATGTTGTTAGAGATAGGCAACATTGGTGAAAAGAATTGGGCATATGCGCACTGAGGGTTACATACAAACTTCATTATAGACATTTCATCCATTCCGAGATCGAGGATCTGCCTATCCGGTATCTGCCTATACATGAGATGTATTCGCAACCCAGAATATGGACAACCATGCTGTAGAATGGAATGGTGGCAATGAAAATTTGTACAGGACCGGGACTCAAACCCGGATTTCCCCCTTATCACGGGTGGTCGCCTTACCATTTGGCTATCCGTGTATGACTCACGGCCAGACCAAAACTTCCATATGTCACCAACCAGTCATTAAACAGGAATCTGTCCCAGCGAGAAGATATTGCCTCTTTTGGAACGATGCGAGATGTTGAGTGCTGCGATAGCACAAGGAGACTTCTAACACGCCTCACAGTTGTAATTGAGATTTCAGGCTGTTCAGAGAGGTTTACAGGTTTACAGGTTAGTTTGAACTCTAATCAGAGCGTTTGTTTCACCGTACTTGGTAACCAGGCATTATGTATCTTCATGATGAACATCCCGTGGACAAGCCCGTCTTCCAGTATATAAACAGCTTTTTTCATCTACTACACATATGCGCCATGTTCGACGAACACTCAAAACACTGCATCGCAGATCAAATGGCCCACTGAAACACCTGATCACGGTCACATAGAAAATATTTAGGAATGCTTCGAACAGCGGGTAAGCATAGCAGTCAACACCCCAAAATTCTGTAGCTCTACAAGATCCCATCATCGATGCCTCAAATGGGAGCAGAATACTTGGAGCAGCTTGTTGACCCTCTTCCTTGCCGGAATAGGCCGTCTATCAAGGTTAGAGTCACAATATCTCCTGGGGTGGTCAACTTTTCCTGCAGACGCTTCTTAATAACGTAATACACTCCTCGAAATCGAAATAAGAACACCGTGAATTCATTGTTCCAGGAAGGGGAAACTTTATTGACACATTCCTGGGGTCAGATACATCACATGATCACACTGACAGAACCACAGGCACATAGACACAGGCAACAGAGCATGCACAATGTCGGCACTAGTACAGTGTATATCCACCTTTCGCAGCAATGCAGGCTGCTATTCTCCCATGGAGACGATCGTAGAGACGCTGGATGTAGTCCTGTGGAACGGCTTGCCATGCCATTTCCACCTGGCGCCTCAGTTGGACCAGCGTTCGTGCTGGACGTGCAGACCGCGTGAGACGACGCTTCATCCAGTCCCAAACATGCTCAATGGGGGACAGATCCGGAGATCTTGCTGGCCAGGGTAGTTGACTTACACCTTCTAGAGCACGTTGGGTGGCACGGGATACATGCGGACGTGCATTGTCCTGTTGGAACAGCAAGTTCCCTTGCCGGTCTAGGAATGGTAGAACGATGGGTTCGATGACGGTTTGAATGTATCGTGCACTATTCAGTGTCCCCTCGACGATCACCAGTGGTGTACGGCCAGTGTAGGAGATCGCTCCCCACACCATGATGCCGGGTGTTGGCCCTGTGTGCCTCGGTCGTATGCAGTCCTGGTTGTGGCGCTCACCTGCACGGCGCCAAACACGCATACGACCATCATTGGCACCAAGGCAGAAGCGACTCTCATCGCTGAAGACGACACGTCTCCATTCGTCCCTCCATTCACGCCTGTCGCGACACCACTGGAGGCGGGCTGCACGATGTTGGGGCGTGAGCGGAAGACGGCCTAACGGTGTGCGGGACCGTAGCCCAGCTTCATGGAGACGGTTGCGAATGGTCCTCGCCGATACCCCAGGAGCAACAGTGTCCCTAATTTGCTGGGAAGTGGCGGTGCGGTCCCCTACGGCACTGCGTAGGATCCTACGGTCTTGGCGTGCATCCGTGCGTCGCTGCGGTCCGGTCCCAGGTCGACGGGCACGTGCACCTTCCGCCGACCACTGGCGACAACATCGATGTACTGTGGAGACCTCACGCCCCACGTGTTGAGCAATTCGGCGGTACGTCCACCCGGCCTCCCGCATGCCCACTATACGCCCTCGCTCAAAGTCCGCCAACTGCACATACGGTTCACGTCCACGCTGTCGCGGCATGCTACCAGTGTTAAAGACTGCGATGGAGCTCCGTATGCCACGGCAAACTGGCTGACACTGACGGCGGCGGTGCACAAATGCTGCGCAGCTAGCGCCATTCGACGGCCAACACCGTGGTTCCTGGTGTGTCCGCTGTGCCGTGCGTGTGATCATTGCTTGTACAGCCCTCTCGCAGTGTCTGGAGCAAGTATGGTGGGTCTGACACACCTGTGTCAATGTGTTCTTTTTTCCATTTCCAGGAGTGTATTTGTGTGGTATCAGACTTCGACAAAGTTTCTATATGTCAGACATTTTTACTTTTATTTTATTTATTTTTGGTTTGGTGGTTGTGGAAGTGGGGATGGGTGGCGATGGATCGTCTTTCGACTGGTTTGATGAGGTCCGACACGCCCTCCTACGCCAACCTCTTCCCTTCAAAATACCACTTCCATCGAACGTCTTCAATTATTTCTTGGATATGTTCCAATCTTTGCCTTCACCAACTTCTTCTTTTTTTTAATTTTACAGCTCTCTGGGATAGCATGAAAGTTTTGCTGATGTCTTCACACATATATTATCATGAAATCCTTCTTATTCTCACGATATTCAGCGTAGATCCTCCTCGTTTGTGATCTGTGTTAGCACTCCACTCAATTTTCAATATGTTTCTACAGCAGCACATCTCAGACGCTTCCATTTCTTTCAGTTCTCGTTGCCGACTGTAGGTTGTATAATCCTTCGCTCCATATGAAAATTCCTAGAAATTTATTCCTCATATAAAGCCCTACATTTCGGATTAGTAGACTACTTGTGGCCAGGAATGCCGTCTTTCCCTATGTTAGTGGCTTTTTGTAAGTTGTCCTCGCATCATCCATCCTATGTTTTCTTGCTGCCAAGGTATCAGAATTGCTTTACTTAAGGTACTATGGGCTAACCAACGTCGATGTTAAGTTTGTCGCTAACCTCATTTCTGCCGCACCTCATTACTTCCTACCTTCTGCGGTTTAAACTTAATCCTAATTGTGCACTCATTAGACTGTTCCATTTAACGGGTCCTGATATTCTTTCTTATGTTGACTGAGAATAGCAACGTTATCAACGAATCTTATCAAGTGTTATCCTTTCACGATGAACACTGATACCATTTCTGAGACTTTGTTTGGTTTTTAGAATTGCCTCACCGATCGAACAGTAGGGGCACCAGACTGCTTCACTGTCTTATATTTCTTTTAATCAGAGCCCTAAGTTCTCGTTCTTTCATTCTGATTGTTCCCTCTTGATTGTTGCACACAGTTTATATTAACCGATTTGCTCCTGTAGCTTACGCCTATTTTTCTCAATATTTCAAATACCTTGCACCCTTTTGCATTGTAAAATTCGATTTACATGTCAATAAATCCTATCAATATCTATTGATGTTTCTGATGCGTTGCTTTTCATAAGTAAAAGCGACCTCAGAACTCCCCTTCTGGGCTTTAACTTTCCTGAAGCTAAACTGAGCGCCGTCTAACAAATTGTCAATTGTCTTTTCCATTTTTTGAAGGTAAGGTGATGCTGTGACAGTTTTAGCACTTGCCTACCATTTCTATCTTTGAAATTGTGTGGATGATATTTTACCGAAAGTCTGGTGATAGGCGTCCAGTCGCATAGATTATTCACACCGACTAGAACAGTCGTTTGGTTGCCTCTGCCCCCTAACGATTTTAGTGTTTTCGAACAAATGTTATCTATGACTCTCGTCTTACTTGAATTCAAATTTTTCGTAGCTTAATTCTTGCTGTAACACTGGACATCCTATGTCTTACAGATGGACTCCCGTTTGTTTTTCTATCACGTCATCAAATAAACGCATCTTCACTGTACTCTTGATCTCTCTGCGCTCCTTCCTCTGCATTTAAAAGTGGAATTCCTCTTGCACTCATAATGTCGACGTATGCTCTTTATTTCGTCGAAGGTTGATTTGACTTCTCAGTTTACTGAGTCAGTTTATCACATCTTTCCTGAAAACCCTTTCGCTTTCGCTCAACAGCACATCCTCTTTACTTAGTTTCTAAATGACTTACATTCCAGTAGTCCTTTTTTGTGATAATTTTTATACTTCTTTCTTTCGTAGATCAATTGATTTCTTTTTTCACCCAAGATTTATTCACAGTACCTGTATTTGTTCGTCAAATTGGATTACCATTTTCAGGGAGGACCATACCTAATCGACCTAACTATTTACTACGGTATTCATTATCACAGTATCTACAAAATTAGAAATTTTCAAATGCACTTTGCCATTATTTATGAGTTCAGTATCCAGTTGATTCTTCCTAAAGATTCTCTAAAACTTCACCCTATTCTTCAGTAATACTAAGTCTTTAGTCTACATTCGCTGCTAGGCGTATCTGAAATCCACTACTTGGTTTATCAATCTGTGCCTCACCATGGTGTAATCAACAGGAATCTACCAGTGGTTCCTGGCCTTTTACAATTATAGATTAGTTTGCTGTGGTTTTTTAACAGTATTTTCGCTACCATTAATTCAAATTTATTGCAGTACTAAATTCGTCTTTCCGGTCTCGCATTTCTACTGCGAATCCCATAACCCCCAGTGACTCTGCCTCCTGTTCCGTCCTCTTCTACTGCCCTTGGAACCCCAGTGTTTACTAGATTTTCATCTCCCTTTACGTACTGTATTAGCCGTTGTATGTCCTCATATGCTTTGTCTGTGTCTGTATCTGAAGCTTATGAAATTAGCGTTAGTTTGCTATCGGTGGTGATGAGGATAATCCTACCTCTAAATTGTTGACATTATCTCAATCTCTGCCCTGTCTTTCTGTTCACAACAAACCTTACTCCTGATGCACCATAACTTGCTGCATATGATCATATAGTCTTCTGGTGATATCTTTTTTATATTCTACTTTGCTGAACTACACTATATCTAAACTGAGCCTCTGAACTTCCCTCATCGGATTCTGTAGATTCCAGGCCACTTTCAGACACTTTCAGACACTTTCAGACGTTCCACACTCTGAAACATAAAATTTTCTCATGGTCTCCTCACTATTGGCAGTCACCTCCCACCTCCAAGAGATCCGACTGGTGGACTAGTGCAGGATCTTTTGCCAATGGAGAAATCATCATGAGTCTTTTCCAGTTGCAGACACATGTACTGTGGATATACGTTATGTGTTTCCATTGCCTTCTGCTTCCTCATCACGTTGATCATTGCTAATTTTCCTCCTTTTGGGCGCAATTTTCCACCCTATGGGCAGTAGAGTGCCCCAAATTTCCATCTGCCCTTCCCTCTCTTTGACAAGGCCGCTGGACGGACCAGGGTGACTCGCCGTACTGGGAGTGTACGGCTACCGTTGCCGATGAATTTTATTGAGAATTGAATTATGGCTGGGTTCGAGTCCAGAAGCCACATAATTGTGGACGGTGACCCAACACGCTACCGCTGCTCCACGGTAAGCCTTGATACTACATTTATTTTGCCGCAATAACACTTGAATTATCTTATAGACACCTTAGTAAGAATGATTTTAAACGTTCGTCGTATTTTTATTTCTATGTAATAGAAGAAATCAACTACATTTTAGTTTCATCTTTCCGCATCATTAACAACTTTGTCACATCGTATGTATGGAAGAAACGTTAGTAGATTGGTTCCTGTGTAATTTGTTTGATTTTTTTATTTTTCCGCGTTCGCGACAATAATCTCACTGTGGAAGCCTTGAAAGGATGGAGCATTTAATGTGAAAAATCCAATGAATGTGTATTATTAACAAACAAATGTAATAAACAGCTAGCATGTAGTTTTGTTGTTATCATTAACAGTCGTCTGTTGAACAGTGTTGATGCCACAGGAAACAAAATAATGTTGGCAAAAGAAAGTTAATACTATGCTTCATGTTTAATATATTCAATCTCGTGGCAGGTTAAGACGTTTTTCTGCTGGAACGATAGTTGCTATGAAATTTCTAGCAAAAATGCATTCTCACTGTCATTGTAACGGTAGTAAGGTTAACACCTCCCATCTATCCTTCGCTTACAAATCAATCAGACCTACTTGGTCGAAACAGTTGGAGATTCACCTGTTCCACTCTTGGAGAAAGTTGTTGCCAACGTTTCTTTCGTCTTCCAATGATTTGTTAGCATTTGGTCCATAGGAGAAAGCATTCTGCTATTCTTCCGTGATGTATGCTGTTCTCGTGTGAGTAGCATCTTCCTTTATTTTGTTTATATCTAAATTCTATCTTTAAAATATTCATTTCACACATCGTCGTTTTAAAATATTTTTTACTCTCATGGAGCCTTTCACGGATCAGGAATCTCGAATTTTAGCCGCTTGTCTGACTAACAGTTGTCACTTGGCACCAATGTCTCCTAGCCCTACGTTTTACATAATTACACTAGTACAAGTTTTTCTAGTTGTTTTAAAAATGTCATATCGTTGGTCACACGAAACTAGTTTACCAAGTCGCTGTCGTTTAAAAAGTTAAATTACGATTCAATAAAATGATATGTTTGTCATTTCCTGTTTGCTGATAAAGTTAATTCTGATCATTGATGCATTTGTGAAAAGTGAAGAGCGTCAAAATTATGATGCTAATCCTGCATTTACTTTGAAAGTTAGCAAAAATATAGAAATCAAAACTAAATATCAATCCAAAAAAGTATCAAACATTGTCCACTGGTCTTTAAAAACCACCTCTGGTGGATTAAAAGAATATTCCCTTGTGACGCTTACATTACAAAAGAAAGTGCTTTGACTAGGCAGTCTTCAGCAGTTTTAATTTCATATAATTCTTCGAAGTGCATTATGTTGCTTGTGTAGGAAAACTAGATGTGTTCGCTGAGACATCATTCTGTTTACTAGTTTTGAGCTGGTGACGCTGATGTTGACGGGGGAGGAGACGTGGCGCAACGAGCTGGTTGTGGCGCGGTGGAGCGGGGCACGTGGCTTGCACCCACCGTCTGCAGACCTCTATCCCGACAGGTTGGCAGACCTGGCCGGGCGCACGTTCGTAATCGCGACATTCGACTACCCGCCGTACGTCGTGCTCAACAGCGACGCTAATTTATTTGACGGTGTCGACACCCGCATCATCTTAGAGCTCGTCAGAAAGGTATGTATTCGCAGTTTCTCAGAAATTAGCTCACAGATGCTGACATCATTACATTCCCCAATCGAAAACGTTCAAAACAGCAGTCTCATGCTTCTGTCCAATAATCCGTTTTCATTGACTCATTCTTATCACTCGCAGATTCTTATTTAAGATATTGCTGAAACTGAGTTTTGAAGCAGAACTAGTACTACGTTACATTAATTACTATGGCATGAGAAACATGCCGTGTAGACTTTTACCTCCTACAAGCAGCTGCGACAAAATTTTTCCACTTTCACGAGGCAGGATATACAGCAGTCATAGCAGTTTAGAAAATATTCAGCGACTCGTCATGAGATGTTCTGAAAGCCAAATTAACGGCTCTTTCCGAGTCATATTCAACATCAAATGGGTTACTTCTGAATGTAGTCGCTGTTATTACAATTACTCTTGGATAATTCCCTACGAATATTCTGATACCCTAAATGAGCCATTAGCGTGAATCTAACAGGAACTAAATTAATATATACAGGGTTTCCCAAGGGGAAATGTAAATATTCAGGGATACGATAGCAGCGATCATTCGAAGAATGAGAGTGTAGCAAACGTGGGTCCAAATGCATACCTTGAGGGTTATGAGGACTTGTTCAGCGGAACAGTTATGTGCCAGAGAAGAGGAACAATTACCCTAAGATGTGCGCTTCAGACCGCATTTTCACTGGTAGTTTTTTCTTGTTTTAGTCCGTACTACCTGTTGTGGATTGGCAAGAGAGCCAACCCACTATGAGAGGAAGCCGAAAGGCACGCGTTTTAGCTCACGCAGGCTGGCGTGAGGTCTGGAACAGGTCAAGGAAATGAGACTAGCAAAAAAGGACGTAGCTGTGGAATACTTAACTTTAATGCATAAATGGTGAACATCGCTCTTGACGGTACACGTATTACACCATCAATAGTAACTGGTAATCGCGCCTTGCTAGGTCGTAGCAAATGACGTAGCTGAAGGCTATGCTAACTATCGTCTCGGCAAATTAGAGCGTATTTTGTCAGTGAACCATCGCTAGCAAAGTCGGCTGTACTACTGGGGCGAGTGCTAGGAAGTCTCTCTAGACCTGCCGTGTGGCGGCGCTCGGTCTGCAATCACTGATAGTGGCGACCCGCGGGTCCGACGTATACTAACGTACCGCGGCCGATTTAAAGGCTACCACGTAGCAAGTGTGGTGTCTGGCGGTGACACCACACTACCACTTCTGAAAGTATGGAAAGCAAAGGACTTGCAGTAGAAGAAATTTGTTTCACAATATAGAAGATGAAGTGCTCATAGTCCTTAAGGTATGTATTTTAGAGCTCTTGTTTACTAGACTTTTTGCTTCGAATGATTGTTCCTCCCGTATCAGTGAATATTGAACATTCTTCCTGGGACACTCTATGTAACCGCAAAGAGCTTGAGGAAATGCTTAGACTCTATCCATCTCTCAATTTGATTAACCGTCTCATTGCCCTCTTTGATTGTCTGTATTGAGCGTACTGCAAACAGGAAATCTCCTTCATAATGTGCTTTTTTATTTTCTAGGCAAAGCAGCACTTGCAGACATAATAGTAATGGTTGTAAGTAGATGATACTAACAACTATTTGCTCCGTTATTATTATTATTATCCGTGAGACACACACATGCATTATATTTGTAATGTTATAAATATCATTTCATAAAACAAAGTCCGCAGCTCGTGGTCTTGCGGTACCGTTCTCGCTTCCCACGCAAGGTGTCCCGGGTTCGATTCCCGACGGGGTGTTGTGTGCTCTTAATCATCATTTCATCATCATTGACGCACGCAAGTCGCCGAAGTGGCGTCAACTAAATAGGACTTGCAATACGGCGGCCGAACTTCCCCGCATGGGGTCTCCCAGCCAACAACGCCATACAATCATTTCATTTCATTTCATAAAACAATAATAAATCTACTTAATATTAATATTTAGGTTTTTAATACATTTCACCTTGCCCTTATAGCATCGTAGGACGCACTCCTCTCTTATATGTCCGACAGCCTGATTCAGCGCACCACATTTGCAGCTCGGAGACTCCGCAATACTCCATTTAGAAAGTGAGTCAGAGCACCGTCCACATCTAGTACGGATTCTATTTAATTTGACCAACAGTTTCATGTCTAGTTCGACACCCGCAGTATCACAGACATATCTCTGGAACAAATTCCATTCTTAATAATTTCCGATGAATTTGCAGTTCTTGCTCCAGAGATCTTTTGTTTTGGTGTTACTTGCAGCTAGCAGTTCAGAGTACAGTAATGGCGGGTGTCTCAAATGAAGCCTGTTTCTTCGTGTCATAATAAATGGGTAGTAACTTTTTCTCTTGTACAGTGTGGTAATCTCTAGGCAGGGTCTAAGTTCTGCGAATCTGTGGTGGGTAGATATTTTTTAGCAGGGGAATCCAGCAGACAGGAGTTGGTCTGAATGTGCCAGTAATCATATGCGTTGTCGCATTGTGTTGTTGTTCGGCGCATCGAAGAGACTGGTATGACAACTATTACATGATACTGAGGCACAATAATCCGAAGCCTCAATAAACATTTCAAGAGTCAATGTTCACAAAGTCTCCATTGACGCGCCCTAGATTGTGTCACACAGCCTCTGAATGATTTCATTGGGAATCTTTTTCTTGGCTGATATGTTTTCCTAATGATTTTTATAAGGTAGTGTGCAGTCAAGTATGATGCCAAGATACTTGATCTACTTGTTTTGGCGGAGAATAGCTCCATTATATTGCACCTTGAGCCCCATGTTAGCTTGTTTGTTGTTAAGGTGAAACAAATAAATCTCTCTTTTACTAGTACTGGACTACAATCACCATTTTCTTCCCTGAAGATGATTTTGGAATGTCAGAAACATAAAGGCTAAACAGGAGAGGTGCCAGAACTGAGATCTGTGTCAGGGTCTTATTTAGTTTACTTATCGAGCTAAGATTATCACCAAAGCGAACCTGAGAATATCGATTACTTATCATTTTAATAAGAGACGGTGTTGTTCGGTATTTAATTAGTTTCAGTAGTTTGTAATTTATGCCTTCCTTCCAGATGGTGGGTCAGATACTGCCCTAAAGTCGATAATGCCCACAGGTGTTTCTAGTGTTTCCTGATTACCGGCGCCTATCAAAGTTCACAGAGTTAGCAAATAGTCGTTGCAGCTTCTGTGAAGCCTAAATCCCGCTTGTTCTATTGAAATTTGTTCTAAAATACTACCTCCAACTCTATTGTAAATAAGCGTTTCCAAGCGCTTATAGGTGCAACGAAGTAGGGAATCTGGCCGAGAATTCTGGGGGAGATCCGGTGACTGCTCACGTTTAAAGATTGCCACAGTTTTTGTATTTCATTTCCTAGGGTGTAAATCCAGCTAACGTCTGCAGTAAAATACTGCACGTGCACACTTCTAGACGTAGAGCGTGTTGGCAGCCAGATCTTTATTTAGACTTCCAGGTTTCGGTCATGCAGACTAGGTTAGTGTGCTCAGTGAATGATGCCCTGCTATGGTGTCTACTGCTTTGAATGACGTTATTGATGAAGCTCTCAATCTAGCTCTCACGGCATAAGTAAAGATAACATGGTGGCGTCATCATTTATTATGAGCAACAACTCTGCTTAAGATCTACCTACTTATCCTGCTCCACAAAATGATACCCACTCTGCTGATGTGGGAATCGGAGCACCTACCCTGCTACATCACCGCCCTTTTCCCTGAAGTGCGAGCAGAAAATAGAACCAAAAATTGCTAACACATATTACTCAAGCCAGTATATGAAGCACCTATATCATTAGCACCAAGCAAGCACATATTAAGCTCAAGACGATGAGCTTGTAACGTCCACGCTCTCGCGTACGTTAACTCTTTAAAGCCTGTACTATGGTAAGTTGACGGGCTTCACCTTATAAGAAAGGATTTTAGTAAATATGTTGTCCGCGTGTACCTGAATGGAGGCAAAATCAGACTTACACCCACTCAGTAACAACAATGATACGTCAAGCAAGTCTAAAGTGCAACTACACGTTAGGACGGGCAAGAACATACACAGCAGATGCTACCAATTTAATAATACGGTCGCCAGCCTAGTTAGGCATAAACTGAGTTTCTTCCCTGTACAAGAGGAAGTACGTTCAAGCATAACAACACGTAGTAATACTACATTATATGCTAAACTTGAGCACCAGAAAAATCTACTGAACTAATATTTTCACTTTCTGTACTAATTTGGACAAGCTATAAATACATAACATTACACTATAATGATTACTACAAACTGCGTTTTGTCTATTGATCCGACTGAAATAGGGCATAGGTTACCCTAGAAATAGAGCCCGCATCTCGTGGTCGTGCGGTAGCGTTCTCGCTTCCCACGCTCGGGTTCCCGGGTTCGATTCCCGGCGGGGTCAGGGATTTTCTCTGCCTCGTGATGGCTGGGTGTTGTGTGCTGTCCTTAGGTTAGTTAGGTTTAAGTAGTTCTAAGTTCTAGGGGACTGATGACCATGGATGTTAAGTCCCATAGTGCTCAGAGCCATTTGAACCATTTGAACCCTAGAAATAGCACTTTTGAAACACACATACAATGTCAATTTTAAGAAGGGTAAAACACTGATAAATTTAGGTTTTATATTGACTTTAACTTTGCTGGTCAAAGCACTTCAGTACACTTCAGGATTTAAATAAATAGAAAAGAAAGAAAGGGGGGGGGGGAGACCCTGAAACTGTTATGATCACTGCATTGGAATTTTAATTATTGAAAGAATTAAGCATTCAAGATTTCCAAAATATGATTTATCACTCTTTTTGTTTTATTTCCTGCTCATTTAACTACCGTTATTTTTGTCTCAATTTAAATAAACTTCATTACTAAACCAATTTCAACATTATCTTCCAACTTTGTCATACCTATATTATTCGTCCAGTATTCATTAACAACAAAGTTCATTAAATATCCTTTTAACAGTGATAGGTCTGCAGGTAATTATTATTAACATAAACTTTAACTCTTCATCTTAGGATACTCGGATTGCACAACATGTGGAAAGGACCCTGTCTAGGTTAGTTGTGAGGATAATTAATTGATAGGACAGTTCTGGTAAAATTTAAGTTATTATTGAACAGTATGTAGCAAAAGTGACACTGGTCCACACGAATACAGTACTGAAAGTTTCAACCTGTTCGTATCGATGAGGCGGTCGGCAGGCGGCGAGACGGCGAGGCACAAAGCACACGTGCAATTACAACAATGGCTCATGAAATAGCGGCACTTTACTTCTTCATGGCGTCGCAATGCTTTTCCATTTAGTGCCTATGGAATATTGTCATGCTGTATAGACGTCGGAAACAGCGCATCCGAGGCTCAACGAAACCACTTTTTCCAGGAGAGCCTCCTCGATCCAGCATGTGTTTCTCAGATCGATGCCCAACTCCGACTACTACTGTTGAGCCCGTTATGCCGTACCGCGCCCGTGTGCATTTTCCCGCGCTCGCCTGCCTCCACCTTTTACCGTTTCCCTACAGACAGGGTATTCACCAAAGGTTTTGCATTCCACATATTCTAATACATTGTCTACGTATGGACCAGGCGTACAATTACTACTTTCATATCTTACAATAGTTTCAACATTAGGTACACTTCACTTCGATTACAACATTGCTTGAAATTTGACATAAATATTAAAATTTACATCGAAAATTGTTTATACCTTCTTTAACATAATGGCATGAAACAAAAAAAGAAATGAAATCAGGACATCGATTATACTAATTTATCGAAATTCAGAAGAAAACATTTATTATAAGTACAATAGTATAGCGTTGTTGTTGTTACAAGCTAGCCCTTCTTGAATGAAGGGAAAAAGACATGACAACCAAGTAATTCAGCAAATAAATGTTCTTCTAATTTCAATCCTGTTGTGAATTGAACATAAGCTATGAAGTGATATTATGTATTCCTTTTTATATGATGTTAGGTTTCTCTTGTTGTACAGTTAGAGAGTGCAATGCAATATCGAATGACAGTTACATTCACCACAAACGTTAAAGATCTCTGCTCCAACACCATTTAATGACTATTGTTGTATGGTTAATTTTTGTGTACAGTTGTTCTGAACGATTACATGTAATCTTCTATCTGCGAAAGTAAAGTTTTTATGTGGCCCTGAGATGTGCATTGCTTCCGACAAATTAACATAAACTATTACCGCAATTGTTTAAGTTCCTGGAAAATCCGCATTTGATTGTAACAAGGTGTTCTACAGCTACAGTCTGACAAATGAGAAATTGCGGATCTACATATTACCTGTGTTGCATACAGTTGTTAGTTTCTGAGAAACTTCCGCCACAGCTGTAAAATGGAGTACTGATGCAAGACCAAATAAAAAACTACACTGTATATCTGCAATACGTATTTATACTGTAGTTTGGCCAAATGCAGTCTTACATACTGCCGGCCGAAGTGGCCGAGCGGTTCTAGGCGCTACAGTCTGGAACCGCGCGACCGCTACGGTCGCAGGTTCGAATCCTGCCTCAGACATGGATGTGTGTGATGTCCTTAGGTTAGTTAGGTTTAAGTAGTTCTAAGTTCTAGGGGACTGATGACCTCAGAAGTTAAGTCCCATAGTGCTCAGAGCCATTTGAACCAATCTTACATACTGTAGCTGAAACTTTTCATGAAATAAGTAATTACAGTTAAAAGTTCGGCTTTAGTATTTTTCCCACATGTAAAGATTCTTTGATCACATTGTACCGCAAATAATATTTCCTCATTTTGCGTAACGTGTTAACTCCATCTCAAACTGTATAGGATATACTTATCAATAAACATTTTTTTTGATCACTTTTTTACCCTCCTGGAATCTAGTAATAGGCTACTGTACCATCTGTAGTTTTTGTTAGATGTGAAACATAGCTTTGAGGGCCATGGTAGGTACACACACACACACAACCCATCAAATAACTATATTTTAAAAACCCTTGGAAGGTATGCTTACCTCCAAACTATTTTCTTCAAGAGCCTTTGGAAGTCTACTTACCAGCAAATTGTACAAAGTATATAAAAACTGCTACAACATTCAGTTTCTGTTCGTCGTGAGGTCATTACTATTGTTACTTATGAAGTCGGAAAACATTGTTTCCTTCCTACACTGGAAATACACCTGCCACTAAAATAGAAGCTCAAAAATTATCCGTGCTGGTATACACGCCATCTTCTTTTAATACTAATTCACGATATAAAATTACAAAAATAACTTTATATAGTCACTACAACTATATACACAAAAATGTAAACGTTTGTTTGTACAAAATCTTAAATTTCCGAAAGCTATTCACAGATTTCTTTAATATTTTGAAGCAACGTTGCATTCGGATGCGCGTATATCCTTGTTACCTTCTGCAGCGCCATCTTTTGAACATATATGCAGGGTGCCCCCCCCCCCCCCCCTCGTAACTCTGCCACCACCAATATTTGTGAAACGAAACAAAATGCCAAAAATGCAATTGGACACGTAAACAATCCTCACTTTCAACGCAAGTTACCTTTTTTTTTTGCTTTCTCATGTGTGATGACCGAGAGACAGATGGCTGAAAGGAAGAAGGGAGTAAAGGAATGCGTCCAGAAGAAAGGAGAAGACTGGGCCAAGTTAAAGACGGGGAGATGGTGGAAAGACAGAAGACGATGGAGAGGCCTAGGTTCCATACAGACCCGGCCAGAGGCTGGAAACTGTCCAAGATGATGATGATGGTGTATGATAGCATTGGCGCCATAATTTCCGCTATAATCCGCAGAGCACGGACTGCCTACAACTAGGTCCACGACAGAGCAGGCAATCTGCATTACGAATTACTGCATTATAGCTGTGACATCATTTCCATTATTTAACGTGTCAGTATCCCAGACGGTATAACGCTAAGAGCAGTGTATCCAAGTCTGCCTCAATTAACTCTACCTGTTGTGTCTAGACAAGACAGCCTAGACACAATGAGAGGAAGCCGAAAGGCACGCGCTTAAATTCAAGCAGGCTAGCGTGAGGTCTGAAACAGGATACCTAATGTATGCTATAAAGAAAAGTACGTAGCTCCTGGAATACTTAACTTTAATCCACATTTGTAGAACATCGCTCTTGATGATACATTAATAGAATCTTAGTATCAATAGAATACGGCGCCTTGCTAGGTCGTAGCAAATGTAGCTGAAGGCTATGCTAACTATCGTCTCGGCAAATGAGAGCGTAATTCTCAGTGAACCATGGCTAGCAACGTCGGCTGTACAACTGGGGCGAGTGCTAGGACGTGTCTCTAGACCTGCCGTGTGGCGGCGCTCGGTCTGCAATTACTGACAGTGGTGACACGCAGGTCCGACGTATACTAGCGGACCGCGGCCGATTTAAAAGCTACCACCTAGCAAGTGTGGTGTCTGGCGGTGACACCACACTACCTCTAGTTTTCTTTACTGTAGAAAAAACATACAGGTGTCTGGAAAAGAAATGTAACTTAGTGCATGATGTTTGCATACTTGCAGGGATCTACATTGCTGCCCGCTGTGTGAGCGGCAGACATAGGTGCGTCCCTGGACTACTGCAGTTTTCACGTTTAGTTTCATTTCGGAAATACATAGGGGGATGGCAAACTTACGTGGGACACAATGTATAGTGAAATGTTTTACATTGTTAGCAAAAATACTGAAATGCTTTTGACCGATTTACTTCAGATTTTTACACGATACTCTAATAAACATACAGAAGGAACATGGCTGCATAATTTTGAATCTATTTAATGTATAGAAATATGCATTTAGTACATATATATGAGAAACGTTGTTAGCAAAAAATGGAGTAGTTGTACGATTTTATATGCCATTAACAATGTCGTTCAACCCACAGTGTTATGCCAAGCGTTCAAAAACGAAGTGTGAGGTTTTCATATTATCTCGTACAGAAGTGATTCCCACACTTAGCCACAAAATGTTTAGTGTGTTGTTCATTGCGCCCCCCTTTCTCTCACCGCACAAAAATTTGCGACTGCACGAATTTTTTCCCACATTCGATCATTTTTGGTCTTCATTGACTGACCTAAACTTGACGTTAGTGTAAATTTTATCTAAGGATTTTGTGATTTTTAACAGCATAAAAAAACAGTAACATCGATGTATACGTCATGCTTTCTGACTACAAATATACCATGCTTGTGGAGTTTGGATCTAGTTGTCAAAGTAATTAATTTTAATGTAACGTTTATAAAAGTCGTTTTTCTTTCATTATCCTCATTGGTATACTTTTGAATTAATAATGTTGACAAAGTATTCGACTAGGCTAGTGGCGTTATAGCCCAGTCAATAGATATCAAAAAAATCTAATATCGGCAATAATTCGTGATGTCGGAAATTTTTGTACAGTGGTAAGAGTAAGCGTCTCGAACAACGTAGTAGAAATACTGATTGGTGTGGGATGAGTGTGGAGGTACATTTTCTTGACTAACTTGAAAACCGAGGCCTCCAACGCAAATGTATCCCAGTACGAAATTTAACAAAATGAAATTTCCCACAAAAAGCACTATCAGTTAATGCGTAGCGAGTAAGAGAATATGAAAATCTTTAACGTGGTTTTTGAAGGCCAAATATAACATTGCCGGTTGCATAAAAAGACGTCGTTAATGGCAGCCGATGATGCTCTAATAAACATTCTGTCAGACGCTCTTTTTACATGCAGTATATGTACACAGCACTTTATTGCTGCATTTGTGCCTTGAAAATGACAGCGTGTGCACTTGTCGAAATATCGGTGGCCAGCAAAGTACCTTGTCACCTGGTTTCATTCCCGCAAATTGTTCATATATGACTTGTATGCTGCATCCATTTGAATAATCTCATTTAACAAGCACAGTCTCCAATTCATGAGTTGTTAATGATACGAGAAGGGCAATAGACGTCATCTTTCTGATAACTGCAATAACTGTACAGGTAACCGCACAACAGTTATTACCGCCCACTATGCAAATAAATTATAGTCACTAAACAGCTTTTATGTGTTACATTTCGTTAAGTAATCAGCTAGCTGCATTCATACTTCCACTGCTCTGAAATATAATAAACATTTGTTATTAATAGGTACACAATCTGATTCACGTGTCTGTTGTTATACAGCTAGCAATGAACAACGTTAAAGCAAAGCACGGATGGAGAGATACCTGTGAAAATATACACAGCGTGTGCCACATTCGCTATTACAGGCTTCTAAGGGTTGTAGGGAGTGCTCGCTAGAGATGGGTCGTTCGCGAACTAATGGGTCCAAAGAACGGTTCACCAAGATGAACGGAACGAGTGAGGAACGAATTGCAAGGAACGGTCTTTCATAGTTCACTTCGGTCGCGGCTTTCTACTTATAGTTCTCGGGAACGGGAAACGGTCGGTTTCGTTCCCGTAACAGCACTTCGGCCGGGCTCGTTCCAGCCTCGGTCCCGTACCCGTCTGTCTCGGTCTCGGCCTCGCTTGGACGGACTCGTCCTTCTTCGCGTGGCCACTCGTCGCAGCTCCACTGGCGACTGCTCGTACTTAGCTCAGTATGCAGTCGTTCGTTTCGTTCGCTTCGCACGCCCATTCTAGATCTGTTTAAAACCCTTTTGAGTTCTGAACGTCTGGTTTTTTTCGTATTCTATTCAGCGTGCACGACCGGTAATTACAATTTATTTCACAATTACTTAAATTACATAAAAATTACGTGGTATGTAATACATAGGTCTACATCTTTTCAGGTAACAAAACGGCGTATCAGCTTACTTCACTATTTCGCTAAACAGCAGAAGAAATACTTGTAAAATGGCAAGATTTTTTGTTATTACACATGCAAAGGACGTCGGCACGGCACGCACAAGTGGCCATTTTCCGTCTTTTTTTGATCCAAGGTAAAAGAGAATGTTCATTGTTATGGAAGGCAGACCGACTTACAACCGAATGAAACCCGCGCTTCGTAATCGAGTGTATGTTTTCATGTTTTGTAGAGACTCCTATACTATTATTTCAGTGGTACAGGGTGGCGCTCGAAAAGTCGGCCCCCCAGTACTAGACTGCTCATTGTCGCTTACCAATCGTCATCTATTGTTTCGAAGTTGTTTGCATTAGCTTATTTGTTATTTATTGCCGGCCGAAGTGGCCGTGCGGTTAAAGGCGCTGCAGTCTGGAACCGCAAGACCGTTACGGTCGCAGGTTCGAATCCTGCCTCGGGCATGGATGTTTGTGATGTCCTTAGGTTAGTTAGGTTTAACTAGTTCTAAGTTCTAGGGGACTAATGACCTCAGCAGTTGAGTCCCATAGTGCTCAGAGCCATTTGAACAATTTTTTGTTATTTATTCACTACCTAATTATTACATGTTCATCTAGTTTCCTCATAGTGGTCGATAAATCGTGCGTAATTGGCGAGCAGTTAGTACTCGGGGCTGGTTTTTCGTGCGCCACCTTATATTACTTCACTACAGTAAGCCACGTAACGCTTCAGTTGACTAAACGAGATGTTTTGCAGAATCACTAAAATTACAAGTGTGTGAGAGTTCTGTTATGAATAAAAATTCTGTACTTCGCGGGGGAGGCAAGTGCCCCCTCTTGGCGCCTTCCATCTTCGGTCACCTATGTTTCTAATTTTCAGTTTTTCATAAGAACCATATACCAAGCACAAAGAACTGCGAACGAATGAAAATGAACGGTTTCCAAACTAGAGCGATCACCAGTGACCTAGTTCCCAAGGATGGACGACTTAGCCCATCTCTAGTGCTCGCTATACAAGTTTCCGGTGAGAAAGGCATGAACTGAAATGTACTGTTTGGATTAAAGTAAGTTTGAAGGTCAGATCATTTTCAAATCCTCAGCTTTACGGCACGCACAGTAGAGACAATGACCTCTGACCTGTGTGATCTGCAGGAGTCCATCGCATAGGCAAAGTTTCGAGTACTCGCGGTCCTGTTGTCTTCTACTTGACGAAGGACGTTCTCCTCAAAATTGCCAGTGTAACGCGTCCATGGAGCACCACAGTCAACTCTCCTGGTTGCGAACGTGTCAGTTACTCGTGGCTGTCGCCGTAGTCGGACAAAGATGGTATGTGATGTCATCATTACAACAGAGACTGACGACCGCTCCTTCCTGAGTGCGTGGCGTGTAGCGGGAGATTTTTAACCCTTTGTTGCCTGACGGTACTTAAAAGTACCAGTAAGTTTTGACTCTCATTATTTTCTCGTGGTGCAGTTTCGTGATCTGAGAGCCTGTCGGTACGTAACAGTAACTCTGCTCTACTGTTTCATAGATGTTATTGTGCAATACATAGACCTCTCTGGCGGTCAGAGCTTGAAATTGTTTCTCGCGCGCTGCTGTGAAAACAGAAGATTGTATGTGCTTGTTTCCATGGTGTTGCCTGAATTTGTGCGCAATTTATTGAAACTTCCGTTGAGTTTCCCATTGCACGTACTTATCTTCTTTGTTTTTTTATAATAGTTTGAAGCATTACGTTACATGTGGATGAGATAAAGTGGAAAATATAAGGCGGACTTATTAGTACCGTCAGGTTGTGTGAACACTTTTTGTAGCAACAATGCGTTACCTCTCACTAGTTGTTCTGTCCACTTTTTCTCACATAGAAATCGGTAAATACATTTGCCTGTGGAGCAATTAGAACAAACAGGAAAGGTTTGCCAGGCAATTTACCTAAAGAAAAATGTCTAAATCAAATCACAGAGAGTCATCTTTAGACCTAACAGTATTTCAATGGAAGGAAAATAATGTAGTGTATTTTGCGTCAAACTTCCATGGCACTGAACACAGCGTAGTGACAAGAAAACAGAAAGATGCAACTAGTATGACTATACCATGTCCAGTTATTGTATGTGATTACAATAAAAACATGGGTGGTGTGGATCATGCAGACAGATTACTTTCAACTTATGGTCTTGACAAGCGATCAAAGAAATGGTGGCACCGTCTCTTCTGGGGAGCAATAGAAATTGCTTTTGTCAATGCTTACGTCATTTTCAGTGATCTACATGGGGCACTGCCACTGCTGGAAGTCAGGCGTGCTGTGGCACTAGGGCTAATGAATGAACAGCAAGTGCCAAATCTCAAAAAGAGAAACTCTGGTAAAGATGAAATAACTCTTCCAAATAGAAGGAAGGATAACTTTTCTGTTCCGAAGGATGTACGTCTTGGCAACAGAGGAAACCATTTTGTAGTGTTCAGTTGTAAAAGAGGGCGATGCGAAATGTGTGCGAAAAATAAAATTCAGCCGAGACCACATTCACAATGTAGTACATGTCAAGTGTATTTGTGCTGCAATGAGAAAAAGAACTTTTTCCTACAATTTCATGAGGTATCACTAAATATGTGATATGTATATACTGTCAAAAATGTATAGCTACGTTACTATGTATTGTGAAGTTGCTCTAGAATAAATCTACGTGAAATTTAAAAAAAAAATTCAGAAATATCATATTTCTGTTAATTAATTTTCTAATGTAAAAATATTTAATATTTATGTGGAATAAAGTACAACTTATAAAAATTGGAGCATTTTTCTGCGCATGTTGTGATTCTGTCCATGGAGTCTGACGGTACTTCTGAGTACCAGGAGAGAAAAAAGTTGTGAAAAATAAAATAAAATTTTACAAAAAATCCTGCCGTCATTTGAGGCCACAATAGCATAAATTCTGCAAAGAAAATGTTAAAAAGTAAATTTTTTCTTATGTCAGGAAACAAAGGGTTAAATCCAGGTGGTACATTTCCGGACATGGATTCCTGATCAAAGCTTCATCTACTAAGTCTGCTCTACAATCCCAAGAAGCCTGTAATAGAACTTGTGAAAAACCCTTATGTAATAGTTCTTAACATAACGTGATGATTACGTCTAATATTCTGTGAAACAGGGAACATTACGCCTTGATCTCGCCGATTAATGTTCAAGTCATGGATGTTTGCAGAAGAATGCAACGTGGAGCCTGCTTGAAGATACAACGTATAAGTGGGGCACAGTATGGGAGAACGGTTCGGGAAACGGCGTCCTGGGCGCCGTGGCGATGGACGAGGCCGACTTGGCGGACGACGGGCTCTACACCTGGTACCCCGAGTACCTTTTCGTGGAGTACTCGCGCCCCTACATGAGAGCCGGCATCGCGTGCCTGGCTCCTCGGCCGCTGCTTCTACCTGGCTGGCAGGTCCCCATACTGCCCTTTTCACCTGCCCTGTGGGTGGTCGTTGGATGCTCCGTGATCTTCGCCACAGCCACACTGTACGCTGCAAAGAAACTCTCTGATCGGGTTCTTGGTGAGTTACAGCTTGGTGTCATCATTTAAGAATTAAGGACTTATGGATGCGACAGTGCTGTCATGTGCCACTTGGCGTTGGGCTTCTTTCTCACTGTGGGGTATATCTTGCACCTAAGCAATTACTGCGTTTGAGAGTCTACCTTTTCTAACCTCCCCCTTACTCTTCGGCCTACCCCGCTTGCGATATAACATACGACCGTGGATCACGTGTATGCGTAATGGATTTTTACTAATTGGATAAGGCTATCTTTCACGAAGAATTAATACCGATGAGTAGGAGGAAAGTGTGCAACAGACCCTTCTGATGGAAAAGTTCGCTAAAAAAAAGTAATTCAACCGAACAGGGTAATAATTTGGAATAATGAAAGTTATTTTATGCATTCACTCAAACACTGGACAGAAAAGGGGTACCACTGATCATTAATCCAACAGTTACACTAATGAACGAAAATGAAATAATTAACGATCGCCACCCCACTAGGGCAATTTACATCCACAATCCTGTACAAGATGATAGGAAAGTAAAACGTGTATTATTAAACACTGACGTGGCAACTGAAGGTTGTCACGTTTTTTGACACCAATTTTATGTAAGTATGTAATGATAAATGAAACTGAGAAATCATTCTTACGTTATGTTTATCATTAAATTTTGAAAAAAAAACAATCGGGTAACGATTTCAAAATATGCAGTTAAACCTTATGTTAGTACTGAACTTCGTTACGTGAACAATGACTTTCAGCGACCTCAACGTAACGTCATCAAAGAAATTTAGAAAAAAAGCAAGCACATTTTACTTGGCAGTTACTTATTTTGCAAATTAGATTTCAAATTGTTGTCTGAACAAGTGTACCTTTTTTTACTGACTTGAACAGAAATAAATAATGGAATACGTACGAAACTAAATAACCATGTGCTCCAAGAAATAGGTAAAATAAATAAAACTTCCGCAATCTTAATTTGTGCATTTCTTTAGATTTGGATTTTTCCAAGTGATTGATTCTCAAACTTGAAAAATGAAGTGGCTTTTCTTTACTCATATACTGAAACCTCTGTTGTACAACAGTTAATTGAAAGTATACCGAGGCTAAAATTCTTAAAATGAAATTATTCGTTAATAAACTGTCTGTAACCATTCAGTTTTGACACTCAGTTAGCATATAAGGAAAAAAAGGAACAAGGGTCCTGCTTGGTAACAATGTCTGAGGACAATGAGGAGACAATCGTCTTGAG
Source organism: Schistocerca cancellata (assembly GCF_023864275.1). Taxonomy (NCBI): domain Eukaryota; kingdom Metazoa; phylum Arthropoda; class Insecta; order Orthoptera; family Acrididae; genus Schistocerca; species Schistocerca cancellata. The sequence goes on along the minus strand of NC_064627.1, from coordinate 903,966,499 downwards.
CTTAACTGATCATTATTTAAATAAATTTCATCAATCAAATCACATTCAGTTGTGCTGCTGGGTTAGCCGTTAATACTTACTACCAATGAACAGTCTTACTTCAGTGCTGCGCATACGACGAAACTCGGAACCGACGACGAATCTGTGTTGTTTGATCTGCTGTTGTTGTTGAAGACGGTAGCATATTGTGGAGCCACGGGTAATTATAGGAAAGGGCAATCGTAATTAATACAGCCTCTTCCACCCGTCCACTGTCCTTACGCCTGCTACTACACATCTGGTACGCGTGCGTACATGATGCAGCCGAAATGGTACTCTCTACTGCGAGAGCTCTCCCTCTCTCCGCGTGCTCGGTGCAAAAACTCCCTACCCAAATATTTTACAATGCACAAGCACTGCTATTATCGTTGCCAATCGATGCAAATAAAAACTCCTTTGGCTTTTTCCCAGGGCTTATAAGTTTCACAGTAAGACACAGATAAATACAATGAAATGTCAACAGAGTTCTACTTCATTTTACACATACAGTGAAGCAATGTCCTTACTTATTAAAAGAGAGCATTAAAAATTACAAATATTTACATACAATTCAGCAAAAAATTATATATAGGTAGCAGGTGCCATAACTCCTGCATTTTTGGTGTTACACATTCCTTAGCTTTACGAGTACTTTTATCATATCAAATGGTTCAAATGGCCACAGACTTAACATCTGTGGTCATCAGTCCCCTAGAACTTAGAACTACTTAAACCTAACTAACCTAAGGACATCACACACACCCATCCCCGAGGCAGGATTCGAACCTGCGACCGTAACGGTCACGCGGTTCCAGACTGATGCGCCTAAAACGCACGGCCACACCGGCCGGCTCTTATCATATCGAATATTAGCTCTGACACCAGGCTTTACACTTCATTAATTGCAAGCACATGCAATACTAAATGCAACGTGAAGTTGTACAGCAGTAATTCTCACAGTTCGTTGAAATTCTTCTGGGTGGGCACCATATCCTCCGTAAATATAAAGAACATAATTTCTACTGGGTAGTTAGTTTAAATGAGTATTCCATTGAGCAGTAATGCCCAGTTTCGAGCGTTTGTATCTGAACCAGATGGCGCTGTGGTTTGCGCACTGGATTTGCGTTCAGAACAATGACGGTGGAAAATCGCGTCCAACCACTCTGATTTAGAATCCCCTTGAAATCCCGAATGAAGCTGGGATGGATCCTTTGAAAGGGCATGGCTGATTTTCTTCGATCTCCTTGCCCACTCAAAGGTTGTGCCCTGTCTCTAACGATCTTCTTTCCTTCCTTCCCTCAAGTGGGTGCTCACCTGCATATAAAACAACATATAAGCATTGAATGGAGGTGAAAACTGCAGAATGTTTTTAGTAAATACGAACTGTGAAGGAAGCGATCCCAAAAAAGGTAAGGAGTAAAAGAGTTCATTTGGACATATGGCCGGAAATGCGTTCCAAAGAAGATTCACCTACTTGAAGGTGGAGATAAACGATCTTTGACAGTGATACCACTATCAGCAACACGGTACGTGGCCCTCCTGCATCGGGTAAGCCGGAAAATTGTGTAAAACAACTGACATTATCTGTATGGCATACAAAGCGTGCACTTCTAATTACCTACGGACATGCCTCCAAGACGACGGGTTTGTAGTAGTTCGTTATACAGCCCACTATGTGCTGGAATTTCCGACATCCATCCTTTTCACAGATGTAGCTATCTTTACAAGGAGCGGTATTGTCAACTTGCATACTACAGCTGCAGAAAATCTCCATGGTATGGTCCACCGGCTCAACCTCAGACTGTTGGTGTGAATTTTTGGCAACCGCTTCGTGGAATCAGTCATCCATCCCCAGCGCCGCACAGACGTGGGATGTTCCTGTATCCTCTCCTTCTTCCTTTGTTGAAGATGTACCTTTCATGCTTAAAAGGGTAATGTGGCTACTGGATAATGACGCTCCAGGTCGCTACCGTCCTGATAGTAGACCTAAAATATTAGTATAGACGGAACAGTCTCAGCTGACTGGAATGTTCTCATGAGCCCTTTAAATTAGAGATACCTACAGTGCCATTCTGTCCATCTTCTGGTGTGTGTACCTCGCTTGGAATGCATTTCAGACCTGATGTTCAAATGGCCTTTGGGGCTCCAGTTCTATTACCATATCGAATTTAGGCCACAGTTCAAGCATCCGCCACTTTTTGGCACTGCGGTATGACGTTACCATTGATTTTTTTTATATTTCCTGCCACTACCATCAGTGACTTTTAAAATTCCCTGCGCCACCCGTCTGGGGTTTTTGATGTTCCGACGGAATTTGGAATTTCAAAAATCCTTGAAGGTTGATGGTGGAAATAAAAAATATTCAAACTGGTGGATGGTGCAAAAATTAATCTTGAAAATAGCAGATTGCAGGATATTTAAAGTGATGGCAGTAGTAAAAGACGTTGGATGGTAAGAAAATTAAAAATCAGAGACAGCGGTGGAGAAGAAAACTAAAAAGTGTGTAGAATAGTCGGATAATATTTTAGAACTCATAAAAAAATGAAGCAACCAGTCACAGTGATTAAAAATGGAAGATGGTAGTGAGAGGGAAATTTTAAAATATATTTGTTATTAAATCTAAACAACAAATATGACTGCAGTATTTTACCAGACATTAAAACGAAACAAAGATGGAGCTGATGGAAAACTGTTTCAAAATAGCATGAGACAGCCATGGGATGCACAAAATTGTTACCTAAAATGGAACAGCCAATGAAAACACGGAATGTTTACCTAAAACAAAAAACACTAGTCAAAATGTATAGCTCACCATATTAAAAAAGCAGCTGTACATTTTTTGTACTATGTTTAAACAATTATATTCCCAATACTATAGCATTATATATTTGTCATATCAGCAGTTTCCATCTGCATCCCTTTTCATACTCCACTAACGTTTGTGTCAAATTCTGCACTGCCTCATCATAAGTAACTTTCGCATCTCACCTTTTTTCAGTTCACGTCGTATGCTGTACCGCCTCTTCTGTAAATATCATCTCTGTCCTTGTAATATACCAGCGAGCCAGGTAATGCTTTGCAATTCCTAAATATGTACGGAATTGGATGTACGTCCTAATCTCTATCTTCCTCCTACTCTCTATCCATCTCCTCTTCCTCTCTTTGTCCATCCCCAACTGCCCATTTTCTCTGTCCATAATCTCCTACTCCCTCTGTGGTTCTGTTCCTCCACCCTCTCTCTGTCCATTTTCTACTTACTCCTTTCTACGTTCATTTTCTTCCCCCTCTCAGTTAGCATCCTCTTCCCCATTCTCTCCACTTCTGAGCCTTGTTTATTTGTGCTGCAAGTGAAATCTTGATTGGAAATTTAAGTCTCTTAAAACCGGTGGGTGAAGCTCTTGTGATCATTGATACACAGGATATGACAGAGACCTCTCCAGCAGCTGTCTCTCTCAGGACAGTAGCTTGAAAGACTGTATTTCTCATGGTTTTGATCTACAATCAGGTAGGATTAAAAAGCTTCTGACTATTCAGATTCCGTGGAAGTACTGTAATCATAAGCTGATAATCCATAAGGAGAACCTCCTGTTTTCTATGAAAACGTACTGCGATCAATAAATCGAAACAGCACATGGTATAAAAAATTTTGTTTTAATTTATAAATAAGGAGAAAGAATATACATAGGAGAAACAGTTTAGTGGTTTCAGTGCCCTGATATGAAAGTCAGAATTTACTGCGAGAAAGGAAACTAAACCTCACACTTTCGTAGTAGATCAGAAAAGATTTTTTTTCTCATTAACAGAACACCTGTACAGTGTCGTATTAAAAAATGTGTAGCCCACGTCCATCTGAACGTTTATTACAGTATTGCGCAAAAATCTGAAGCAAGTCGATCAAGAAATTTTCGGATTTTTGCCAACGACGTCTGGCTACCGTATCATATATGTACTTCCATACTACTTATGTACACTACTGGCCAATAAAATTGCTACACAAAGAAATAATGCATATGATAAACGGGTAATCATTGAACAAATATATTATACTAGAACTGACATGTGATTACATTTTCACGTAATTTGGGTGCATAGCTCTTGAGAAATAAGTACCCAGAACAACAACCTCTGGCCGTAATGACGGCCTTGATTCGCCTGGGCATTGAGCCAAACAGAGCTTGGATGGCGTGTAGAGGTACAGCTGCCCATGCAGCTTCAACACCATACCATAGTTCATCAAGAGTAGTGACTGGCGTGTTCTGACGAGCCAGTTGCTCGGCCACCGTTGACCAGACTTTTTCAGTTGGTGAGAGATCTGGAGAATGTGCTGGACAGGGCAGCAGTCTCGTGCATTATCCTGCTGAAATGTGGGGTTTCGCAGGGATCGAATGAAGGGTAGATCCATGGGTCGTAACACATCTGAAATGTAACATACACTGTTCAAAGTGCCGTCAATACGAACAAGAGGTGACCGAGACGTGTAACCAATGGCACCCCACACCATCACGCCAGGTCATACGCCAGTATGGCGATGACGAATACACGCTTCCAATGTGCGTTCACCGCGATGTCGCCAAACACGGATGCGACCATCATGATGCTGTAAACAGAACCTGGATTCATCCGAAAATATGACGTTTTACCATTCGTGCACCCAGGTTCGTCGTTGAGTAAACCATCGCAGGCGCTCTTGTCTGTGATGCAGCGTCAAGGGTAACCGCAGCATGGTATCCGAGCGGATAGTCCATGCTGCTGCAAACGTCGTCGAACTGTTTGTGCAGTTGGTTGTTGTCTTCCAAACGTCCCCATCTGTTGACTCAGGGATCGAGACGTGGCTGCGCGATCCGTTACAGCCATGCGGACAAGATGCCTGTCATCTTGACTGCTAGTGAAACGAGGCCTTTGAGATGCAGCACGGCGTTCTGTATTATCCTCCTGAACCCACCGATTGCATATTCTGCTAACAGTCATTGGATCTCGACCAACGCGAGCAGCAATGTAGCGATACGATAAACCGCAATCGCGATAGGCTACAATCCGGCCTCTATCAACGTCGGAAACGTGATGGTTCGCATTTCTCCTCCTTACACGAGGCATCACAACAACGTTTCATCAGGCAACGTCGGTCAACTGCTGTTTGTGTATGAGAAATCGGTTGGAAACATTCCTCATGTCAGCACGTTTAGGTAACGCCACTGGCGCCAACCTTGTGTGAATGCTCTGAGAAGCTAATCTTTTGCATATCACAGCATCTTCTTCCTGTAGGTTAAATTTCGCGTCTGCAGCACGTCATCTTCGTGGTGTAGGAATTTTCATAGCCACTTGTGTATATTATATTGGAGTATCATGTCAGAATACCAGGTAGCCTAAATTAGTGAAGAAGTTTTGGAGATTTTTTAAAATCACGTTTCCTCTTATATACCACAGGCGCTCTCTCTCTCTCTCTCTCTCTCTCTCTCTCTCTCTCTATATATATATATATATATATATATATATATATATATATATATATATATTAACGAGAAAAAAATCTTTACTGTCCTCTGTTACGAAAATATTTGCTTCAGTTTCCTTTCTCTATTGTTGTGTCGGTCGACAACGCAATTTTTAAACTACGAAAACTTGGCACCACAGGCTCCGATTGGCCGCGACAACCATAGCGCTGCCCGTCAACTGGCGAACGGCAACAGGTTAATCTCACAGCCAATCGGAGCGCGTGGCGCCAAGTTTGTGTAGTTTAAAAATGGTGTGTTGTCGACGTACACAAAATTAGAAGTTTGGGTTCCAACTGGCATCAGCTATCCGGGGTTAAAATTTCTCAACACAATTTTTTCCAACCCTATGTATATACTGTGTCTATCCGAACGCTTATTAGAGTGTCGTGCAAAAAGTTGTCCAGAATTCCGCTAAAATCTATTCGCTTTATGTACCATATATGTGACGGAATATGTAGCCTATATCCGTCAAAAAGTTCATTAGCGTGACATAAGAATCTGAAGTAAATTACTTAAGAACTTTTCGGGATATTTGGTAACAATGTACGGCCTTGTACGGCAGTATAGAGTACAGAGGGAATGTGACGGATTTAAGTCAGTCAAAATACATAATGTGAAAAAAACTCATTATTATAAATAAGGTCATATACCAAAGAAAGTAAGATGCACACATACACTCTTGCTACAGTAAGGCATATTCAGAGTTCAAATTATGTAATGTTACTTTTACAGTCAATGTTTTACATTTTTCGCAGATACGCAATACCAAAATACACTAGATATGAAAGAGATTGCATTTCTAAGAGAAGTGATGTGGTTACTCAGTTCACATCATGCAGCATAGCCTATTATATACATTTTAGCTACAACAAGAAAGAATCAGAGTTTAAATTGCACAATGTTTTTATGTTTGATATTTTTACGTTATTTTACACATACACAATATAATCGTGGTCACAAAGTCTTTACTGGTTCACACAAACTAAACTCATCCAATTTTGTAGCCAAGCGGTTTAGTGTCACAGACTTTAGCTCAGAAGGCCCCAGGTTCGTTTTCTGGTATCTCCTCAGATTATCGTGAGGTACGGAGGACCGGAACAGGAGCTCTCCGCGTTAGGATGAAGTTACAATGAAAGACGAATGGTCAAGTGAGATAACTACTGCATTAATATGCGTTCGTTCTTGAAACAGAGGCACGAATTCCTTATCCTGAGTTCAAGTATGATTTGATGGAAATCTATGTAATTTAGTGTGTTTGAATGTGTGTATGATCAGGAAACTTCCATAGAAATCGCTCAGATAGTGAAGGTGCGAAAAAAACGTAAAATAGTGAACTTAAAAACATTGTTCAATTTCAACTCATTAAATCCCTTGTCATAACTACCGGAATACCTGCGCTGGCGACCACTTCCGCTGTCTCAAAAGACCAGCGGCTCAGGACCCTTTGTGGCGAACTTCCGAGACGATGACATTGGAGCCATTCTACACATACACATGGGATAGGTGTGAGGATTCCGTTGCATTGCATAAGGCTGGACACATTGCGAAGTGCCTGGCGAACAGTGAGAAGCATGACAAAAACTGATGTGCACCTGCAGCCACTAGAACGGAGCATCAAGAATGCACAGGCGAAGGTATATGAATTCTTCTGGCTTTGCAGTTGACGTTTTACCTGCCTTAGAAAGCAAGAACGTGTCGACAATTCCAGCACTCTACATGCACTGGGAGCAGCGTACACGAAGTGCGAAGAACTCACACGGGTAGGCCTGTGAAAGACATCAGTCTGCACAAAAAGACGTTTTCTGGACATAAAAGACATTCCTTACAAAGGAGAGAAGCCAAAAGACTCTGAAACGAAGCGCATACATGAGTCCGCGCAGGCCTCATACATGAGTCTGTCCAGAAGGGCTTTCACTACAACTTCGGAATGCAGGAAAACATCGGTAGAACGTGGCGTCAACGCTGGTGAAATCGTGAGAAAGGCAGCAATACCAGAGTCACGCACGAAATTTCCACTCTACACCGAGAGGCGTAGTCATGAAAATGCGATCAGTCATCGGGAGGCATCGCAAATTTAGTCTGCTAATGGTAGGGCCGCGAGACAAGAAAATTTCGACGAATGGTTAAGCAGAGAGATGGATGGGATGTGAAGAAGGTTCGGGGAGTCAACGCGGAAACAAGAGCACATGGGGGCTGGTCTATCCATCGGTAACATTAGCCTTGCGACACCGCAATATTGCAGCTGCGGCCACGCAAGCGACAACAGGCAGACAAGGCCGAGATCGTACCTGGGGCTCGCCGATAGAGATGATAGATTGCTAAATATTTAGAGCAGTCTTACTGAATCTGGATCACAATTATTAACCTTGAAAATATGAGTTAAAAAGTTTTTAAAAAATTAATTACCGGACGTATGTCAAGTGGGCCAATCTGCCCCTACCTCGGGGTAAGTTGGCCCAGAGGCTGGGACACGTTGACCCATGTAATACGTTGATAGGTTAAACTAGTATAACTTGAGGATATCAAAATAAAACAAATAGTTATCAAGAAACATACTTTAATGTACATCAAATCAAGTTGAATATTGAGTTAAATGCTTAACATTTTATTAGGACAACGGGAAAGCTTAAAATTATTAGGAATTATACTGTCTTAATACAAACCAATCAACTTTAATCACTGTCCACATCCAAAGGATCAGCACAGTTATAACACTCATAAAGTAGTCCACGGATTTCAATTTTCACCTATGTCTGATGAGCCCAACGCTTGCAGTTTGTGCACTGAATCCATTGTGCTCCATGCTGACTGTTTGAGAAAGGCTTGAGACACCTTAGGCACAGTGAATCTTCATCTTCCTCACCGTCATCATCATCTTCATCATTGTCTTCTTCCATTGGCTTCTTCTTGCGTTTTAGGCCTACTGCAGTTGATTTAGTTAATTTCATTCTACCATTGCTCCTACTTTCTTTTTGAAAAAGTGCTTTTTTAGCCTGTGATTTAAGTTATCTTTCCAATGCTTTCGCCTTCTTTTCTTTTGCACCTTTTTTGTTCTTCCTCGGGGGCTTTTTTTACTGGAGTGTCTGTCACTATGACAGAAACTCTTTTCGTTTTCCCAGCTCCCATACTTTTTCTCGGCTCTGCTAATTCAAAAGGTCTGACCTATTCTAGAGTTGGAAACGGTCTTACGTTTATCTCAGCTCGAGTTGAAGGACTGTTTTCAGTGTTTGGGTCTGGCCTATCCGAGGTGTAGGAAGCCATAAAATCACTGTCAGTAAAAATATTTTTCTTAAAGGGATTGATCCCAGTTACCTTGAATCCACTGGTTATGTTATTGGGAGTTGCAGCATTTGGAAGTGCTATGCGCACTATAGACGGAATGTCGTAAATAGTCATAGGCCTTTTAGTATTGGTATTCCATGCATCACATCCTGAGTTCACGAACTTTTTAAAAGGCCCTTAAACACTTCTGTCTAAACGCTGGTGGCTACAGTCAGCCGGAAAAGATTAAAAGGTGATTCCAGTATCTTTACAATAATCAAGAATTTCAGAGTCGAGATGTGAACTGTAATTATCAATCAAAATCAGGCAAGGGCGTTCTTTTGAGCAGCGAGCGTGTAGAACAAAATGTTTCACATATTTTACAAAGTTTATCTCCGTCATCCATTCCGAAGGATGAGCTGCTCCATCACACCCAATCGGGCCGTCAAGGATAAAATGAGGCTTGAAGTTGACACTCGGGATGATGAAGAATGGAGGCACACTATTACCCAACGCACTAACTGCAAAAGCGATCGTAACAAGTGATCCTCTCTCAGCCGATGTCGCTCGCTCTATTTGGCGAAAACCTCTTCGAGCGACTACACGATCAGAACGCTGGACGGTAGTTACTTCCAGTTTCGTCAATGTTCCAGATGTCCGCAGGGGTCACTTTAAATCTTTTTAAAACTATTTCGAGATTATTAAAAAACAGTTCTACATTATGCTTGTTTAAACTGGTGCACCGGTCTAAACTAGTTGCTTGAGGAGTCCGAATGGAGAGTTGAGGGTGCCACTTCAAGAATCTTGTGAACCAATCACTTCCCGCCATTTAGGTCTCGGTCCATGTTTGGGGTATTTTATTGTTGTATGCAATAGCATATCTATACGCAAAACGCCTGACTTCCTTCGGGGAAAGGCCATAATATATGTCACTTGCCTACATGAGGTATTGTTCAAGCATATCTTCTTGTTCGGAATTAAATATCTGAAAATAAACAACTCTAGTTAAGTTACTCATTAAGGCACAGTTTTTCTTTCCATTTGTGTGTGTTTATGTGTGAGTGTGTGTGTGTGTGTTTGTGTGCGTGCGTGTGTGTGTGTGTGTGTGTGTGTGTGTGAGTGAGTGAGAGAGAGAGAGAGAGAGAGAGAGAGAGAGAGAGAGAGAGAGAGACAAATCAGCAGGCCTACAGCGCACAAGATTAGGTAGAGATAGACTCAATAACAATGGCAGGGATAGAGGAAAAACTATTAGAAATTGAAAAATAGCTTTGCAAATAAAAATAATGTTACTTAACAACATTTCATACCTGAAATCTTTTATCATAGACAAATTTATCCCAAGGCTTCTTTTTGTCATTAAGTATTTGTAGGACTCCTCCAGGCTGAGGGTTTTGGTCCATTGGCATGGGTTGAGATTCAGTTTCAGTTTCCTGAAGTTCAATTGACTGAGTAGGCTGACATGAGGTCTGTTTGTGATTAGCACAGTACCTCCCCAAAGTTTTTCTTGAAATCCTAAATACCTCGCTAGTAGCCCTCACAGATCTTCCCTTTCCTTTTACTTCTAAAACTGCTTTTAGCATCGTATCTTCAGAAATCATCCCTGTTTCACCTTATCTTTTATAATTACGCACCATTTTTATGTTCCTATAGATAAAACAAATGGTTTAAACTAAGGCCATAACTCTGACGTTCTAAAAACAAAGAACTGAACCAGATTCTGACTACTCAGGTCGCTATTTAAGATTATAGCAAAATTTACAGGTTGGTGTTTTCTTTTTGAAACGCTTTTTATCGCGTGAATATGACGATCTTTTGACCTCTGAAACGTAACAAAATATGTTTAACTTCGAAAATTATGTTAATAATTTCATAAACTCGACGAATTATAAATATTATTATCATTAAAAATAACAAATCTTTCCTCGAATTTTAAAAAATATATAAGACGGGGCAGGATGGCCCGGGTGGCCATCGTGCCCCATCGTCACAGGCCCAACCTGCCCCATCACCATGTTAACAATAAATTCTATTCGTCACAAAACCCACTGAAGCAATTTAGATTGTATGCCCCCCCCCCCCCCATGAACCATGGACCTTGCCGTTGGTGGGGAGGCTTGCGTGCCTCAGCGATACAGATAGCCGTACCGTAGGTACAACCACAACGGAGGGGTATCTGTTGAGAGGCCAGACAAACGTGTGGTTCCTGAAGAGGGGCAGCAGCCTTTTCAGTAATTGCAAGGACAACAGTCTGGACGATTGACTGATATGGCCTTGTAACAATAACCAAAACGGCCTTGCTGTGCTGGTACTGCGAACGGCTGAAAGCAAGGGGAAACTACAGCCGTAATTTATCCCGAGGGCATGCAGCTTTACTGTATGATTACATGATGATGGCGTTCTCTTGGGTAAAATATTCTGGAGGTAAAATAGTCCCCCATTCGGATCTCTGGGCGGGGACTACTCAAGAGGATGTCGTTATCAGGAGAAAGAAAACTGGCGTTCTACGGATCGGAACGTGGAATGTCAGATCCCTTAATTGGGCAGGCAGGTTAGAAAATTTAAAAAGGGAAATGGATAGGTTAAAGTTAGATATAGTGGGAATTAGTGAAGTTCGGTGGCAGGAGGAACAAGACTACTGGTCAGGTGACTACAGGGTTATAAGCACAAAGTCAAATAGGAGTAACGCTGGAGTAGGTTTAATAATGAATAGGAAAATAGGAATGCGGGTAAACTACTACAAACAGCATAGTGAACGCATTATTGGGGCCAAGATAGATACGAAGCCCACACCTACTACAGTAGTATTAGTTTATATGCCAAGTAGCTCTGCATATGACGAAGAAATTGAAGAAAAGTATGATGATATAAAAGAAATTATACAGATAGTGAAGGGAGACGAAAATTTAGAAGTCACGGGTGACTGGAATTCGAATGTAGGAAAAGGGAGAGAAGGAAACGTAGTAGGTGAATATGGATTGGGGCTAAAAAATGAAAGAGGAAGCCGCCTGGTAGAATTTTGAACAGAGCACAACTTCATCATAGCTAACACTTGGTTTAAGAATCATGATAGAAAATTGTATACATGGAAGAACCCTGGAGATACTAAAAGGTATCAGATAGATTATATAATGGTAAGACAGAGATTTAGGAACCAGGTTTATAATTGTAAGACTTTTCCAGCGGCAGATGTGGACTCTGACAACAATCTATTGGTTATCACCTGTAGATTAAAACTGAAGAAACTGCAAAAAGGTGGGAATTTAAGGAGATGGGATCTGGATAAACTGAAAGAACCAGAGGTTGTACAGAGTTTCAGGGAGAGCATAGAGGTACATTTGACAGGAATGGAGGAAAGAAATACAGTAGACGAAGAATGGGTAGCTTTGACGGATGAAGTAGTGAAGGCAGCAGAGGATCAAGTAGGTAAAAAGACGAGGGCTAGTAGAAATCCTTGGGTAACAGAAGAAATATTGATTTTAATTGATGAAAGGAGAAAATATAGAAATGCAGTAAATGAAGCAGGCAAAAAGGAATACAAACGTCTCAAAAATGAGATCGACAGGAAGTGCAAAATGGCTAAGCAGGGATGGCTAGAGGAAAAATGTAAGGATGTAGAGGGTTATCTCACTAGGGGTAAGATAGATACTGCCTACAGGAAAATTAAAGAGACCTTTGGAGATAAGAGAACCACTTGTATGAACATCAAGAGCTCAGATGGAAACCCAGTTCTAAGCAAAGAAGGGAAAGCAGAAAGGTGGAAGGAGTATATAGAGGGTCTATACAAGGGCGGTGTACTTGAGGACAATATTATGGAAATGGAAGAGGATGTAGATGAAGATGAAATGGGAAATACGATACTGCGTGAAGAGGTTGACAGAGCCCTGAAAGACCTGAGTCGAAACAAGGCCCCAGGAGTAGACAACATTCCATTGGAACTACTGACGGCCTTGGGAGAGCCAGTCCTGACAAAACTCTACCATCTGGTGAGCAAGATGTATGAAACAGGCGAAATACCCTCAGACTTCAAGAAGAATATAATAATTCCAATCCCAAAGAAAGCAGGTGTTAACAGATGTAAAATTACCGAACAATCAGTTTAATAAGCCACAGCTGCAAAATACTAACACGAATTCTTTACAGACGAATGGAAAAACTAGTAGAAGCCGACCTTGGGGAAGATCAGTTTGGATTCCGTAGAAATCCTGGAACACGTGAGGCAATACTGACCTTACGACTTATCTTAGAAGAAAGATTAAGGAAAGGCAAACCTACGTTTCTAGCATTTGTGGACTTAGAGAAAGCTTTTGACAATGTTGACTGGAATACTCTCTTTCAAATTCTAAAGGTTCCAGGGGTAAAATACGGGGAGCGAAAGGCTATTTACAATTTGTACAGAAACCAGATGGCAGTTATAAGAGTCGAGGGACATGAAAGGGAAGCAGTGGTTGGGAAGGGAGTGAGACAGGGTTGTAGCCTGTCCCCGATGTTATTCAAACTGTATATTGAGCAAGCAGTAAAGGAAACAAAATAAAAATTCGGAGTAGGTATTAAAATCCATGGAGAAGAAATAAAAACTTTGAGGTTCGCCGATGACATTGTAATTCTGTCATAGACGGCAAAGGACTTGGAAGAGCAGTTGAACGGAATGGATGGTGTCTTGAAAGGAGGATATAAGATGAACATCAACAAAAGCAAAACGAGGATAATGGAATGTAGTCGAATTAAATCGGGTGATGTTGAGGGAATTAGATTAGGAAATGAGACAATTAAAGTAGTAAAGGAGTTTAGCTATTTGGGGAGCAAAATAACTGATGATGGTCGAAGTAGAGAGGATATAAAATGTAGACTGGCAATGGCAAGGAAAGTGTTTCTGAAGAAGAGAAATTTGTTAACATTGAGTATAGATTTAAGTGTCAGGAAGTCATATCTGAAAGTATTTGTATGGAGTGTAGCCATGTATGGAAGTGAAACACGGATGGTAAATAGTTTGGACAAGAAGAGAATAGAAGCTTTCGAAATGTGGTGCTACAGAAGAATGCTGAAGATTAGATGGGTAGATCATAACTAATGAGGAAGTATTGAATTGGATTGGGGAGAAGAGAAGTTTGTGGCACAACTTGACCAGAAGAAGGGATCGGTTGGTAGGACATGTTGTGAGGCATCAAGGGATCACCAATTTAGCATTGGAGGGCAGCGTGGAGGGTAAAAATCGTAGGGGGAGACCAAGAGATGCATACACTAAGCAGATTCAGAAGGATGTAGGTTGCAGTAGGTACTGAGAGATGAAGAAGTTTGCACAGGATAGAGTAGCATGGAGAGCTGCATCAAACCAGTCTGAGGACTGAAGACCACAACAACAGCAACATATAAATAATCCTTAACCTACGACGTTTAATTATACTACTCACCTGTTTCCCCTAAAGTAAGCAAACTTTACATAACTCACATTTAACCGACGAGTAGAATTTTACTCTCACACTCACAAAAGCAATTAATCAACACAACTTGTCCAAAGCTGCTCCGCCGGCCACACTGCTCCTGTAGAAGGAGCGAGACAGTGCTACCAACCTGCTGATAGATTCTCAGCACGATCTAGCGTCTATTGTATGAACTAAATCGACTGGGCCATCCTGTCCCTATGGCTAACGTGCCCCGGTCTCCCCTACTGTTGTTGAGATTATACAGTAGGCAACTTTGAGAGGTGGTAGTATGGATCAAAGCAAGGAAAAATGTCCAGTAAACATCGGTTCTGAAATTCATACCTCAGGAGTTATGAGCTTGTCTTCATCTTCGCTACTGCGTCACACATCTCTTTTTTGAACATGTGCTCATGACTCTTATCGTACGCGTTTTAGAGTTCATGTTTTCTAGACATTTTCCCTTCTTTTGGTCCATGCTACCACCTGTCGAAGTTGCCTATCCTACAATCTTAGCAACAACAGTATGAGAACATGTATCACTGTCAGAGGTATCAGAACGGCTTCCGCTTACAACTTTCGATTCGTTCGTTTCCGGTACAGGAACCCTTACGTGAAACAGAACATTTGCCTTTCACCATCATCCAAGAACATTTGTAATATCATCACGGAATCACCCTATATACACGACAAATTCCTGCGACATTTCCTTTACTGAAAATGTATGAATAAAGTCCTATGAACATCTATCTGGACATGCATCATTGCCACGGTGCTGACGAATGAAGTTCCTCAGACCACGTGACGTGTGTTCTTTGTATGACTGACGCAGCGTATGTAAACAGCAGAATGGTTCGGTATTCATGTCGGAAATAAGCCGAAATGGTGGTTGTGTACGGCCAAGTAGATAGAAACAGTCGAGAGGCAGAACCCGATCCTCCAAACCTGGTGTATGCACAGTCCGCTGCCTTCCTGAAAGTTCTCTGTCGGAAAGGACCGACAATCAAACGAACGCCCAAAAAGAGCTTAAAATGATGTGTGTTGTTGCTCGTGTTGGTGGGGGTACTCGTGCCACCTCTCGACCTCTTCCATCTGCTTGGCAGTACACAAACACTACTTCGGCTTGTTCCTGATATGTTTGCCTGTCCATTTTGCTGTTCACTGTACGCTG
The DNA here is from genome assembly GCF_023864275.1 of Schistocerca cancellata. NCBI lineage: Eukaryota > Metazoa > Arthropoda > Insecta > Orthoptera > Acrididae > Schistocerca > Schistocerca cancellata. The sequence continues at coordinate 903,951,140 of NC_064627.1, read as the reverse complement.
CGTCTATCACATAGCCTATACGAGGTGCATTCAAGTTGTAAGGCCTCCGATTTTTTTTTCTCCGGACTGGAAAGAGATAGAAACATGCGCATTGTTTTAAAATGAGGCCGCGTTCATTGTCAATACGTCCCAGAGATGGCAGCACCGTATAGCAGATGGAATTTTACCGCCAACGGCGAGAATGAGAACTGTTTTAAATACTTAAAATGGCGACGTTTTCCTTACTTGAACAGCGTGCAGTCATTCGTTTTCTGAATTTGCATGGTGTGAAACCAATTGAAATTCATCGACAGTTGAAGGAGACATGTGGTGATGGAGTTATGGATGTGTCGAAAGTGTGTTCGTGAGTGCGACAGTTTAATGAAGGCAGAGCATCGTGTGACAACAAACCGAAGCAAACTCGGGCTCGTACAAGCCGGTCTAATGACATGATCGAGAAAGTGGCGAGAATTATTTTGGGGGATCGCCGAATGACTGTTGAACAGATCGCCTACAGAGTTGTCATTTCTGTGGGTTCTGTGCACACAATCCTGCATGACGACCTGACTATGCGAAAAGTGTCATCCAGGTGGGTGCCACGAATGCTGACAGACGACCACATGGCTGCCCATGTGGCATGTTGCCAAGCAATGTTGTCGTGTAACGACAGCATGAATGGGACTTTCTTTTCGTCGGTTGTGACAATGGATGAGGCTTGGATGCCATTTTTCAATCCAGAAACAAAGCGCCAGTCAGCTCAATGGAAGCACACAGATTCACCGCCACCAAAAAAATTTCGGGTAACCGCCAGTGCTGAAAAAATGATGGTGCCCATGTTCTGGGACAGCGAGGGCGTAGTCCTTACCCATTGCGTTCCAAAGGGCACTACGGTAACAGGTGCGTCCTACGAAAATGGTTTGAAGAACAAATTCCTTCCTGCACTGCAACAAGAACGTCCGAGAATGGCTGTGCGTGTGCTGTTTCACCAAGACAACGCACCTCCACATCGAGCTAACGTTACGCAACAGTTTCTTCGTGATAACAACTTTGAAGTGATTCCTCATGCTCCCTACTCACCTGACCTGGCTTCTAGTGGCTTTTTCCAACAATGAAAGACACACTCCGTGGCCGCACATTCACCAGCTGTGCTGCTATTGCCTCAGCGATTTTCCAGTGGTCAAAACAGACTCCTAAAGAAGCCTTCGCCGCTGCCATGGAATTATGGCGTCGGCGTTGTGAAAAATGTGTACGTCTGCAGGGCGATTACGTCGAGAAGTAATGCCAGTTTCATCGATTTCGGGTGAGTAGTTAAGTAGAAAAAAAATCGGAGGCCTTAGAACTTGAATGTACCTCGTAACAGTCAGGGGATACATGGCACGTTGTCAGAGAACTTTCATTAGAACGCGCTGTCTGCCATGGCAGCGATACATAAATGAACGCCTGTCCGTAGGACCTTTCTTCCTCCATTCCGAGTCAGGAATTCGTAGGTGCAGTTGGTCGGTTTCATTAATTTTCACCCTCCATACATTCATTTACAGGCTCCTGCGTCTCCTAGAAGTTTGCCACGGGAATTTCCGAACTCCATGTATATTTGCTAATGATTATATTAAACGGGTTGTTAATTTTAAGCCTCATGTGACACTACTCCCTTACAGAAACGTTCCATACACATTCTCGTTGCATCAAGACGATCACAGCGCTTTTATTGTTAGAAGGGAGACTCTTCGGTAGTGAGTCACCTTTGGCTGCAATACCCAACCTTCTACCAACATTACTTCTCCATTCACATACCTTACCTCTGAAAAATGCGACCAGGAAGCGCGACAGTAGCCGAAAAATGTGCTGGACAACTACACATCATTTTCACATTACGTGCAAGTAATAAGCTTCGAGAGAAACTAGCTCAAACCCGCAGTGGAGTGGAGTGATCACTCAGGTATTCTGAGCACGGTTGAATAGAGGTGTGCTTCCAAGATTTCTGCCTAGTTGATGTTTTCATTTTACATACAACAATCGGCTGTTGTGGCGAAACTGTACATAGAACACTTGGAAGGAAAGGCACTAGAATCTTCTAAGCTGAAACTAACATCTTTCTATAGTTATGTAGAAGAGCCATTTGTGGTGTGGCCAAAAGGTGTGGAACAGTTTCAAGAGATATTTGAACATATACCTAAATTCTGTTCATCGTAATATTAAATTAATTGTCGAACTTCAGAAAAGGGACCAACTATCTTTCCTCGACGCGTTAATTACGAGAAGAACGAATGGATCCCTGGGTGACAGTGTTTATAGAAGACCTCCAAGTCTCAAACCATTACCGTCAGACTCTGCTCCATAGAACTAAAACACTTTTAGGCAAGGAGAGCGTCACAGAAGAATTACAACACCTACAAATAGTATTCCAGAGGAATGGGTACTCCGATCATCAAACTGAAGTGGCGTTGCAATCAGAGTCAAGAACGCCTTAGAATGAGGATGAGACTGAGACCTGAGAAGACAGTCCAAGAAAGGACATGTTTCTATAGTAATGTGTCACATCACCAACAACTTTAATCTTGACACAATTAATTGCACCTTTAACCCACATGGATACAGACTCTGATTCATTTACTTTACGACGACTCCTTGCCCTAAGAAACAACGTCATTGTAGACATACAGTAAGATGAACCACGATCTCTGTTATACACATCACATATCTGAAATGCACGATAAGCAATAACTTCTTGGATACCTTATGCTAGCCCAGTATCCGGAAAGATCGATAGACTCCTACTTAAATCAGGAATACAGTGTAGCACGTACAGTGTAGCACGTACTTCCAATGACCCCGACTGTATGTTGGATATATCACTTATCTCTTCCTTCCATATAGTTTCTTTGTCAGTACAGTCGCCTTTGGTACCGTGGTGTTTATTCCTTGAGGTCTTAACACATGTCCTAGCATCATGTCCATTCTTCTCATCAAGGTTCCTCATATATTCCTAGCCTCGCTCATTATGCAGAAAACCTCTTCGTATCTTAATATGGCAAAATTAATTGTTTGTAGAAATAATAATTCTAGTCTATTGTGATTTAGTTATTTCTAGTTGCTCATATAATGGGCAGTAAATTGAAAACGAGAGACATGGAAAAAAATTATGTAAACTGTTCATTATTTCGAAAGTTATCGCCATAGCTGTTAAAACGTTTATCCCACTGTCAGCCATTGTTGAAATATGCTTGCGGTTGACTATTGAGCTAGATCTTACCGAGGCACAGACCTCTTCGTTGAAAGCAAATCGCTGGCCATGGCAGTCTTTCTTCATTGCTCCAAATATATGGAAATAACTGAGTAGTAGTGAAACTTCCCCTTAAAAAAATTATACAAGACTGTGCTTAACCTGACACACAATATTTTTAGCGCAACGCAATCTGACTTACAGAAATCCCCACAAAAGAATGGCCCTGACTAACATTAACCTATGCGTTTCACAAATCACTTACCTCACAAAAATCTTGGTTACTCGAACTACTGCAATACAGCGAGCGCCACTACTGCCAGCTAAATAAAAGATTCAAACTACGGAAGGCACTAACTAATAGTAGGCATAGTTAGCAAATGAAATAGTCATAATATATATAGCAGTTCATAACATCCATTCTTACAAATATCAAAACTCCGCCATTTCTTTCCCCACATCCACCACTGCTGGCGGCTCACCTCCAACTGTGCAACGCTACGCACTGTTAACATCCAGCTGCCGCTGCCCAACACTACAATGGCAGACAACAATGCAAACTAGCCACAGACTGCACACAGCACAGTCAGTGATTTTCAAGTAGGCTGTTTATGTTTTCTTATTGGCAACGTTACGTAGCGCTCTGTATGAAAATCACTGGCTGTGCTGTGTGCAGTGTGTGGCTAGTTTGCAATGTTGTCTGCCATTGTAGTGTTGGGCAGCGGCAGCTGGATGTTAACAGCGCGTAGCGTTGCACAGTTGGAGGTGAGCCGCCAGCAGTGGTGGATGTGGGGAGAGAAGTGGCGGAGTTTTGATATTTGTAAGAATGGATGTTATGAACTGCTATATATATTATGACTATTAAGGTAAATACAATGTTCGTTCTCTATTAAAATCTTTCATTTTTACGTAATTACTAGCTACGGCAGCTGCGTCGTCAGTTTCATAAGTAAGTTTTGTGGCTGCCAGCGGTGTGAGTCATTGCCTATTGTCTCTTTGTTAGCCCACATCGTTATTGGGATTTGGAGACCTAACTTCTACAAATTCACCGTAACGAGAGGGCCCTGTCCTGTTTAAATCCCGCCACTTCTGATGCAGTTCAGGTCTGTCGTTACGATCATATCGTCTGTCGTCACGTCGGTAGATTCCATAGTTTCTTTGTTGTCGGTCACGTGGTGGAGAATTTCTCCCTGAGTCGTAACTGCAAACTGGACTGTTGCGTTTAAAGTTGTTCTGTCTCCCTTGATAATAATTATTTTCGTTCCCATATTGTCTGTTTCTCTGATTGTCTCTGTGATAGTCATTACTGCGGAGAGGTGATCTTTCCCTGTAATTATTACTACTCTGCCAACGGTTGTCATACGGGTGGTGTCTGTTTTGGTCACGATTTACATTGAAAGAATAGCCTTGTCGTATATTATTTCTGTCATCGCGGAATTGTGACGGATATGATCTGTAATTGTTGTGCTCCTGTTTTCGCGTTCCGCGATTGTCCGTGTCAATTTCCAGTTCTTGTAACAGTCCCTGAAAAGCTTCAATGTCGTCTTTGCAACGTCCTGCCAAAATAATATGTCGTAAATGTTCAGGTAATTTGATTAAGCAAATGCGAATGTGTTCTGAGGGGCTGTATCGGTTTGACAGGTACTGATTCTTGTGCAACATGTCTTCAAAATATTTCACAAGACTGGAAAATTCAGATTGTTCGAAATGTTTCATCATTATGATGCTATGTTTTACTCGGTCTTGTGTAGCTTGAGACCAATATGCTGAGAGGAACGCATGGTAAAATTCTCCTTCACTGTGACAATCGTGAATGACCGATCGCATTCTTACAGCTGGTTCATTCTCCAGATAGCCACACATAAATTCTAACCTGTGCTCCAATGACCAGTTGGGAGGAAAACAATGAGAGAATTGATGGAGCCACGCTTGTGGATGAATGTCGTTGGTAGAATTCTTAAACGTTTTGAATTTACGTGTAGTAATGAACAGCTTATAGTCAAAATCATCTTGTCGGCGAGTAGCATATCGGTTATTGTTACATCGTGTCGGCGGTTCCATCTCAAAATTCGGTCTACCTTGCCAATTTCTTTCATAATTTCCGAAGTGCCCTGAGTTATTATTTTGTGGCTGTTCCGTATTTCTATGTCCCTCTTCCCGTATTGGAGCGCGAGTGGCCTCTGAAATACGTAATTCTTGTATTACCTGTGTCAGCTGATCTTGTACTTCCCGAATTTCTCTTTGGTGTTGCGTATTAATTTGATTCTGATTTTGTTTGAATTTCCTAATTTGTTCGCACACTTCTGTGTCAGTGATGGCTACAGGTCTTGTGTCGTTCAGATCATCATCTACCTTTGTAGATAAGTTAGGGACCTGATCCGAAAGTTCGGCTACTTTCTCCGATAGTGAACACATTTCATCAATGTGTTTTTCTGAACCAAGTTTCAGAGTGTTCATTTGTGTTGAAATCGAATCTACTGTGTCCTTTAAGTTTTCCTGAGTTTTTGCAAGTTGCATAACCGAATCGGTAGATGCAACTGAGTCAATTTTAGCCCACAAGGTCTCATGATTTTCATGAACAATGGTTTGGAGTTCTTTTATGGCTGCTTCGTGATTCTGTAATGCATTTTCATGCCGCGAAAAAATATGTTGAAAATGCTCACAAATTTGTGTTTTTACGTCATTACAGACTTTTTGACATTTCGATTCAATGTTATGTAACTCAGTATTTAAACCTTCACGTGTTTGTTCAAGCTTATGTTCCACTGAGTTTAAGTTTTGAAGCTTTTGTTCCATTGTGTCTAATTTTTGAAGATTTTGTTCCATTTTGTCTAACTGTTGCCGTTTTTTTCTCTGATTTTGTTCCATTGTGTCTAACTGTTGCTGTGTTTGTCTCTGATTTTGTTCCATTGTGTCTAACTTTTGAAGATTTTGTTCCATTGTGTCTAACTTCTGAAGCTTTTGTCCCATTTGTTGCATTATTTGTAATAACAATGCACTGGTGTCTGAAACATGTTCCTCAGTGCTTTTCGGCAGCGAATTTGCACCGGCAACATTCACATTTTGACAAGCAGAAAATGTGTCTAGACTTATTTGAGAAAACGGTGAGGACGCAAAACCTGAATCTACAGTATTTGTAAAATTGTGTCCTGTCATTTCGGATTCCTGAGGCGAGCTGTTGCCAAGCGATCGATCGATAATGCATCCCTGTTCACTAATTGTTTCACTGCCTACACCATTATTTGACGCCCGCTCCATTTCCCTATGCACAGTTGCCAAATTACTACTTTGAATATTAGTTAATTCATTACATGGTGGCGTTAACACACTGCTTTCGTCTTCACTGTCATTTCTCAGTTTACTTTGGAGCCTAGTATTACGTTTTTCACACGCCATTATTGTCACAATATTTCACAAGACAACACAGAAAAACACAATTTGAAGAGTTAAAATAGGGGAACACATTAACATAGCACTGAAAATAATATCTAGTTAATTGCAAGCGCAGCTGCGAAATACTTGGTGCAAATCTACATGCATGCCACAACTGTTTTACTGTACAACAATGAAAGACTGCAACTACAAAGGAGATTCTCTCTACAATTACGCAATAGCAATAAACAAAATCTACACTAATTACACAAACTACAAGAAAAAATCAGAAGATTCGAGTGAGGTATCCTCGGCTAAGGGTCGACATATGAAACTTCCCCTTAGACAAATTATACAAGACTGTGCTTAACCTGACACACAATATTTTTAGCGCAACGCAATCTGACTTACAGAAATCCCTACAAAAGAATGGCCCTGACTAACATTAACCTATGCATTTCACAAATCGCTTACCTCACAAAAATCTTGGTTACTCGAACTACTGCAATACAGAGAGCGCCACTACTGCCAGCTAAATAAAAGATTCAAACTACGGAAGGCACTAACTACTAGTAGGCATAGTTAGCAAATGAAAGATTTTAATAGAGAACAAACATTGTATTTACCTTAATAGTCATAATATATATAGCAGTTCATAACATCCATTCTTACAAATATCAAAACTCTGCCATTTCTCTCCCCACATCCACCACTGCTGGCGGCTCACCTCCAACTGTGCAACGCTACGCGCTGTTAACATCCAGCTGCCGCTGCCCAACACTACAATGGCAGACAACAATGCAAACTAGTCACAGACTGCACACAGCACAGCCAGTGATTTTCATACAGAGCGCTACGTAACGTTGCCAATAAGAAAACATAAACAGCCTACTTATAGTAGAAAGAACAACCATAATGCCTTCTTCTTTGTCTGCAATGGCCTGATGCTCATTGAGTTTCTGGAATACGGTACCAGATTTAACGGACAGTGGTACGTGGATACTTAGAAACTGTAGCGCGCTATCAAGTCCAAACGCCCAGGAATGTTCACAGGCGGCATCATTCTGTTGCAGGATAATACCCGCCCACATGTTGCCAAGATTGTTTCCATTTGGTGCAGATATTTCGCTCTCCCCATGTGATTTTTCGCCCTTTTTTCGGAGTCGTGAAGAAAGACATTTGAGGCACTCGATTTGCTCTTCAGATGATGAGTTGCAGGTCTGGGTACGACCATAGTTCGACAGGCAACCTCAAACAATTTTTATATTGTGATGTTTAAAGCTTTCCCGGCGTACTGATTGTTCCATAAAAACACGGGAGAACTGCCGGGTGTCAGTAACGTCCTACCACGATATTTCGGCGCAGAGTCTTCTGGCCATCTTTAGGTGAGTACACTGTAGTAGTACTGGCGAGTATTTTTTTCTTGTGATTTCATTCCCCTGCCCCATATGGCGATAAAAAAAAGGGGAACATAAATCAGAGTAAGGGGAGAAGATAGAGTTAAAAGTACACTGACATGGAGACGTTCACGGGGGAGAGTTCACAAAAGTCACCAGAAAGTTAAAAAACACAGTTGGCGATTCTTAAAACACAGAGAAGACACTGGATGCACTGGTTAAAAGTCGGCCGCAGTATTAAAAACACTCCAGAGCAACACACTTAAAACCCACTTGGAGCACACACGACGAAGAATAAAACTGCCAGGTGGGGCCTGCCGAGGGAAAGAGCAGAGAGGATGGGAAAGGAGGGGTGAGCAAGGGGCAGCAGGGAAAGCGGCGGGATGAAGAGAGCAGGGGCGTCAGCGGGTAGTATTCGCGAGTACTCGCTGAGCCCTATTAAAAGCCATACTGAGGTGACATTGCGCATGCGCTGCTCAGCGTGCGCCATCATAACAACTCCGTGCGCTGCGCCTCGCGCCCTCCACGGTGAAAGCTTGGCGTTTCGATATCAGGTCGATTTACATCTTTATACAGATAACTACCCAGACTACGAAGTTTCTCTATAACAGGATTCCAAGCACAGTTTAGCTGATAACCGCTATCTCGATTGATGATAGTCTCTCTGTCAGACAATATTATTTCCACAGATTCATTGATATCGAGCTCCAAAAGTTTGATCTACGGGCCAAAATATTTGTGTCGTAATTCATGGAATGGTCTGTGGAAATACAATGTTCGGTGATTGCGGACTTGGGTTGGAAAAGGCGAGTATGCCATTGGTGTTGCACAATGCATTCCTGCACAGTTCGTGCTGTTTGCCCTATATATGATTTGCCGCATTCACACGGAATTTTGTAAACACCTGATTTACGCAGGCCCAGGTCGTCTTTAACGGATCCCACCAGGGATGAAATTTTGTAAGGAGGGCGAGAGATGACTCTCACTTGATACTTTCTCAATATTCTGCCTATCTGTGAAGAAATATTCCCAATAAATGGTAGATAAGCGGTCGACCTGAAGACCTCTTCCTCTTCTTTATTTCGTCATTTGTAGGTCTGCAGCACTCTGTTCACTTCCCTAGTTGAAAAGCCATTCTTCAGAAATACTTTTTGCAGGTGTTCCAGTTCCGCTTGAAGACTGTCGGCGTCAGAGATGGTATGGGCACGGTGGATCAAGGTTTTGAGAACGCCCATTGTTTGTGCTAGATGGTGGCCACTAGTAGCTTGTTCATACAGGCCTGTATGAGTGGGCTTTCTGTACACCGAGTAACCAAGTGTGCCATCACTCTTACGTCGCACCAAGACGTCTAAAAATGGCCAGTACTACTACAGTGGTACTCAACTGAAGATGGCCAGAAGACACTGCGCCAAAATATCGTGGCAGGACGTTACTGACATCCGGCAGTTCTCCCGTGTTTTTATGGAATAAATTTTCTCTTGCCTCACAGTGGGGTAAGCGTATTGACAATTTTGGCTATTACTTTTGAAAAAGTAAACAGTTCATTTACATTTTTCCACCTGTGTCGTTTTCATTTGACCTCCCCTCGTACATATCTTAGTACTTCTCCGGTTATCGTTTGAATGTAACCTATACCTCTCACCGTTGACAAATTTTCAGGTAAAGACGATGGGCCAGCAGGCGGAAGGTACTCGACGGTGGAGGACTGCTTCTTCCGTTCTTTGGGCCTGCTGGTGCTGCAAACGCCGGACGTGGAGCGGCGCCACACACGTGTCGTGGGCCCCACCCGCCACGTGCTGTCGTGGCTTCTGCTCGCCTACCTGCTCGTCACCGTAAGCTACAGCAGCGGACTCTCCTCCATGCTCACCATACCCAGGTACAGAAGAGGTTCATTATCAGCTGATTAGGTTCAAGAGAAGAACGGGGGCATTAAAACAGGTAGTGGTTAAACCAAATTTGGAGCATTCCAAAGGCAAATTTACTATTCTCGTCACACAGGGTGAAACAGCTAACAAGGGGAAGCCACGACGTTTGGAACGCGGATTTACTACAGACTTCGCACACTCGTAGTACTCCACAAGGACAACAAAATGTGTAAGCAGCAGCGCGTACTTCTCTAGCGTTACTGAGAAAATCGCAAGATAATTTCGGTCCTCAGATATATACCTGCGTGTTGCCATTTTTACCACGAAGCAACAGCAGAGGAGTGTTTAGCGTTCAAGCCCCGTAATCGCTGTATCGAGTCCTGTTCGTCAGTTTCTTTTTTTAAATTTTCAACACAGTAATTTTCGTTACTATTTATATTACAATTGATATAATGGGAAACATACGCGTAATCATATGAACTTTTATTAAATTTACAATGTCATTTGGCAGTCTACAAATTTTTGTTATCACAAAGACTATAATATTCATCGTTGTCGAATAGTAAACGACCGAACGCATAAAGAGGTCCGGAAAATGTATGCTTGTCCGTGATTTGAGAAATCCCTTATACCTGGAAGGAGCCAGAAACGACTTGTTGCCTCCAAGTTTTGGCCGGCGCAGACGGCTTTCGAAAGATGTACAATTAATCGTCGCTTTCGACGTTAGGAGTACAAGTTTCAGGATGGTATTTCTCGTAAGAACCTGGAAAACATAAAGTTAAACGGCACCAGCTGCATTGAATAAATGATATGTTTCTGCATACGCAAGGTCTTTTGAGGTTTTCCGTGGAAAAACAAAACTCGTTAACATTTTCAAAAACCCCTCTTTCAGCCGATAATTTGGAAGCAAACCATGCATAACGCAGTAATTCCTTAAATACCGGCACTGATAATTGTTCATGCAGTATCGGGTGTATTTTAATAGCGCCTTCACGAGAAGTAATTTCTCGTTCTCTTTCGATTAAATACGAACAATTTGGAAGACACGGACAAGCATACATTTTCAGTATCACTTTATGCGTTTGGTCGTTTACTAATCGATTGTTATGAATATTATAATTTTGTGATAATAAAAATTTGTAGACTGGCAAATAACATTGTAAATTTAATAAAAGTTCATCCGATTACACATATTTTTATCATTATATCAACTGCTATATAAATAGTAAAGAAAATGACTGTGTTGAAAACAAAAGAAAAAAAAAGAGAAACTGACGAACGGGACGCGATCCACCGATTACGGGGCCTGAACGCTAACCACTTTTCTTTAATTCCACAAAAACAGTAACAAAAATAGCTACAATGAAATGACATAAATAAGGTGACAGATAATTGGAGTCATAAATTACACCACTCGGCTGTTGCCCCTTCATGGTAAAAATGACAACACACAGGTATATATTTGAGGAGCAGCGAAATTATCTTTTCTCAACAACGCTTGAGAAGTACGCGCCACTGCTTACACATTTTGTTGTCCTCATGGAGTGCTACAAGTGTACGATGTTTGCAGTAAATCCGCGTTCCCAAAGTCGTGACCTCCTCTTGTAAGAGAGACCATCCCGAAAACATGCAGGGTGAGAGCGACTTTTATTTGGTTTTATCAGTTATTGCATAATCCTTCGATGTGGGTTTCAGCCACATAACATATGTGAAACTTGACCAAATGCCAACAGAATAAGAACACCGCAGCCAACATTACTGCCGTCAGGAGAAGTGTTGACCCATAGTGTTAATGTACTAATATAGTTGATTCCTTAAATTTCCGAAAGTTACTATTTAATACAACAATTTTAATTTTTATATTTTACTAGATACGAGCCTCCCATAGACACCGTGGCCGACCTGCATGGCAGTGGGCTGAAGTGGGCAGGAATGGACATTGCGTACCTCAAGTCGCTCAGAGGTCGCACAGATCAGGTCGCTCTGGACCTGATCGACCGCTTCCGGGTGCTCACACCAGACATCCTGCGTTCTCGGATCACCACTCGAGACTTGGCGTTTGCCGTAGAGCGGCTACCAGGAGGTATGGCCTGCGAATGATATTTTGCAGGTATAGTCTTCAAAAAAATGGAAAAAATAGGGATATATTCCGTATTTTGTATATCTTGATCATAAACTACCCCGGATTTCTTGTGATCTCCTCCCTTACCGCTTTAGCACATGTCTAATGGTTATACAAAAAAATGGCTCTGAGCACTATGCGACTTCTGAGGTCATCAGTCCGATATAACTTAGAGCTAATTAAACCTAACTAACCTAAGGACATCACACACATCCATGCCCGAGGCAGGATTCGAACCTACGACCGTAGCGGTCGCTCGGCTCCTGACTGTAGCGCCTAGAACCGCTCGGCCACCCCGGCCGGCTAATGGTTATACAGAAGTTGAAGGACATAAGAACGTTTTAATCAGTGATCTGGCATTAAAAGGCAACATGGACGACTGGCTAATGGGATAAGCGTATCATGTAGAACGCAGTGGGAATTATATCAAAACATTAGGGGTAGTAGAAATCGAGCTCAAGTAGTTCATAACAATCAATACCGTAAAGTTGTTAAAATGTCATTAGAAAGACAAAAAGCATGTAGAATGCGAACAGAACAGCTAATGCTGAAGGTGAAGGAAATGTGTGGCCAACAGCTGAAGGTTGAGGATCTAAAATCAATACGTAGTAATCATTTTTTCTTTACTGTTAAGTCAAACATATTTACAGTATTTAAAAATCGTTTTTAATGTAGCAGGTGAATTGAATAAGAACGTAGTTTCTAAAGGGAATCATATAACTGTTTTATAAATCGCTTTCCAATACTTCTCTATAAAATGCACCTCCGTGATACAAACAAGGTGCGGCGGTGCGGTTCCTTTCATCCTGCACCTACCTTTGAACTCTTTGCAGCAGAACGCCAGTAGGAAAGCCGAGCAGAAACTTACCGCACTGCAACTCGCATCAGGCTGCGTACAACGTAACTATTCTAAGAATCGGGTAAAGGTCTTTATTTTGGGTGAAAGTTGGGAATACTGGCTAAACTTCGTATATTGTGAAGTTGAGAATTACAAGTTAATTGCCAAGCCCATGCTGATACTAATACAGTCATGTGCAAACCCTTTCATTAACATTAGGAAGTTTATGGTAACGTATTCCGCGAAATCTGAACAGCTACTAAACAACGATTGTTCTTAAATGAAAATGCTTGCCCCACTCTTAAGTTCATCGGTGTCTAATGCACTTAAGTTTTTAGTCACCGATCTGCTCAATATGCCACGCGGAAATACCGTCTTTTCTCATACACAAAATTACTTAAAAAATCCGTACTTTGTAAAAAACAGACCGGAATAAGTATGCCTTCACTTTAAAACACTTTTGCAACATGGTAGCACAACTAAAACCGGCAAATTATAACTTCCTTCGGAGGTCTAACTACACACGACCGTACCATTGAAAGGCTGGGCTCTGACTACTTATACTGCTGTACGCATTCTCTATCTCAAAGAGAAGACACGCGAGGAATACTCCGTTCTGATTGGTTAATTTTCTTTAAGGGCAATAGAAAACATTATTCTCCACCGTTAGTCCGTGCTTTTCATGACTAACCAATCGACAAATAACACACTTTCGAACTGTACTTTTTCCCAAAATAAATATTTAACATTCTGATATTTTGTTTATTCCTTGTTTTATGAACTATTTTCATTTTCACTCGAATTAGCTTTCCTTTTACCATAAACGTAGTTAACATATTATGATACAAAATTCCCCGTCGTCTGTATTCACACTGTCTTATAACTTTCTCGCACTTCAGCGATCATTAGTACTACAATGATCTACGTATTTACTTTAGACAACATACACGCATCATTCACGCTACTAAGCATATTAAAAACTATACAAACATAAATACACAAAAACCTCCAAGAAATAAACAGACAAATTCACAAAAACATTCTCTTGACTTGTTTCTTGAATGTCCCCGTCCGCCACTGTACTCTGGTCGATGAAGATTATAACTACGTACTCGACTGAACCCGCTTCATACTATCTGTCACTGTGCAAGCATGACTCATTCTCTCGATACACAGGCTCTAGACACGAGCGATATAAGGCGCCACGCCTCAAAGGGGGTGATTGAATAAATAATTAAATCGCTGAAAACTAAGGACTCTCATGGATATGATGGTGTATCTGACAAGATACTGAAGCACTGTGCTGCATATGTTAGCCCAGTAACCATCCGCATTTGTAATTTTTCCTTTAGGAATGGTTGGATTCCTGAACGATTAAAGTTCTCAACGGTAAAATGCCTTTATAAAAAATCAGAAAGAGTTAATGCAGACAATTTGAGACCAATTTCTATCTCAACAGTGTTTACAAAAGTTATTAAAGAGACCATGTATTTAAGGGTAATTGATCATAACAGTGGACACAATTTCCTGTCAGATGTACAGTTTGGTTGCAGAAGAGTCTTAAAAATTTAAAATGTTATATTCTCTTTCTCTGTGAGACACTGGATGAATAAAGCAAAAGTTGTGAACACTAGGTATCTCCTTTGATTTAGCTGTGACTTTTGGTGTGGCTCACGAAAATTACCGCAGAAGTTGGACCATTAATGGAATAAGAGGAATAATTCCCAAATGTGTCCTCACATATTTTAAGAACGGAGAGGAAAGGGTCATCCTCCATCAAAATGAGAGCGTCTATGGGGTGGCTTATATATATGCTTTCTAATGGTCTTCAGTCCAAAGATTGGACTGATGCTGCTCTCCACACTACTCTATCCTGTGCAAGTTTCCTCATCTCTAAGTAACTACTCCAACCTACATCCTTTTGAATCTGCTTAGTGTATTCATCTCTTGGTCCCTGTCTACGATTTTTACAAAAAAATTGTTCAAATGGCTCTGAGCGCTATGGGACTCAACTGCTGTGGTCATAAGTCCCCTAGAACTTAGAACTACTTAAACCTAACTAACCTAAGGACAGCACACAACACCCACCCATCACGAGGCAGAGAAAATCCCTGACCCCGCCGGGAATCGAACCCGGGAACCCGGGCGTGGGAAGCGAGAACGCTACCGCACGACCACGAGATGCGGGCTACGATTTTTACACTCCACGCCTCCCTCCAATACTAAACTGGTGATCACTTGATGTCCCAGACCGTCTCCTATCACCCAATCCCTTCTTCTAGTCAAGTTGTACCAGATATACCTATTCTTCCCAATTCCATTCAGTACCTCCTCATTAGGTACTTGATCTACCCATCTAATATTCAGCAGTCTTCTGTAGCATCACATTTCAAAACGTTCTATTCTCTTTTTTTCTATATTTTTTAACGTCCATGTTTGTCTCCCGTACTCCATACGGATAGTTTCAGATAGACTTTCTGACACGTAAATCTACACTAGATGTTACCAAATTTCTCTTCTTCAGAAATGATTTCCCTGCCATTGCCAGTCAACATTTCAGGAGGCATCTGCCTTATACCTAGTGATATATGCTTGTATATCATCACATTTGTCCTGTAGCCACTTCTCCTTAGCCATTTTGCATTTCCTGTAGATCTCACTTTTGGGACGTTTGTTTTCCTTTTTGCCTGCTTCATTTACTGCATTTTCATATTTTCTCCTTTTATCAATTAATTTCAATATCTGTTGTTTTACCCAAGGATTTCTACTAGCCCTCGTCCTATTACGTACTTAATCCTCTGCTGCCTTCACTGTTTCATCTCTCAGAGCTAACGACTCTTCTTCTAATGTATTCCTTTCTTCTGTTCGTGTCAACCATTGCCTAACGCTCCCTGGGAAACACTCTGCTACCTCTGGTTCTTTCAGTTTATACAAGTCCCATCTGCTTTAATTCCTACCTTTTCGCAGTTTCTTCAGTTTTAATCTGCTTTTCATAACCAATAAATTGGGGTCAGAGTCCATATATGCCCCTGGAAATGTCTTACTACTAAAAACTTGGTTCCTAAATCTCTGACTGACCACTATATAATCAATAACCTTCTTGTGTCTCCAAATCTCTTCCACTTGTACAACCTTCTTTCATGATTCTTAAACCAAGTGTTAGCTATGATTAAGCTACGCTCTGCTCGAAATTCTACCAAGCGGCTTCCTCTTTCATTCCTTACCTAATTCCAGTTCCCCATGATTAGTAAATTTTCATCTCCCGTAACTACCTGAATAATCTCTTTTATCTCATCATACATTTCTTCCGTCTCTTCAGCATCTGCGGAACTAGTTGGCATATAAACTTGAAGTCCTGTGGTAGGTGTGGGTTTCGTGTCTATCTTGGTCTCAATAATGCTTTTAGTATGCTGTTCGTAGAGCTTATCCGCGTTCCTATTTTCTTATTCATTATTAAACTTACTCTTTTTTTTTCTTTATTGTAATTTTTAACACCTTACATAAGGCGGGCTGTCAGCAGCGGAGTACGCCGCTCTTCAGCCTTGAGATTTACAATAAAATAGAGGGGACACAGAGAATACAATCAAAAATGGTGGGCATAACAATGTAGACACCAAAAACAACAAAACAAAAAAAACACACCTGACGAAAAAACATCACTGACACTAGTTGACACGGCGCACAAAACGCGGACGGCTGCAACGGAACACGTGAACAGAGGAGGCGTGACGACGAAACAACACTAAACACAGACGAAGGCACACACACGAGACACTGATGGCGACGATCTCCGGCGCGCGAATGTTCACAGAGCGTGTGCGAGTCCGGGGACCTGCCAATAGAGGAGGAGGAGGAGGGGAGTGGGAGAGGGAGAGGGGAGAGCAGAGATGTCATGGGCAGGGGTGAGTGGGGGAGGGGTGAGGGGGGAGGGGAAGCCCGGGGGAAGAGGGGTGGAGGACGGGGGACGGCGGAAAAAGGAAAGAGAAGGGAGGAGAAGGGAGGGAGGGTGCCTAAAGGAAAGGAAACAGGGAGTGGTGGGGGATCAAAGTTGATAGGAGGGGTAAATGGAAGGGAGGAGGACATCATCAGGGAGGGGGAGCTGGCGGAAGCCACATCGGGAGAGGGTAAGGAGGGTGGAGTGATGGAGACCGGGTGGGACGTGGGAATACAGGCGCGGCAGCGGGTGGGGGTGGGAGAGGAGCGGGGAGACGAGCGGGTGAGGAGGATCGAGTTTGCGGGAGGTGTACAGGATCTGTATCCTTTCAAGGAAGAGGAGAAGGTGGGGGAAGGGGATGAGATCGTAGAGGATCCGTGTGGGGGAGGGGAGACGGATGCGATAGGCGAGGCGGAGAGCATGGCGTTCAAGGATTTGGAGGGATTTGTAAAAGGTAGGGGGGGCGGAGATCCAAGCCGGATGGGCATAACAAAGGATAGGGCGGATGAGGGATTTATAGGTGTGGAGGATGGTGGAGGGGCCCAGACCCCACGTACGGCCGGAGAGGAGCTTGAGGAGACTGAGGTGGGAGCGTGCCTTGGCTTGGATTGTCCGGAGATGGGGAGTCCAGGAGAGGCGACGGTCGAGGGTGACGCCAAGGTACTTAAGGGTGGGAGTGAGGGCGATAGGACGGCCATAGATGGTGAGATAAAAATCAAGGAGGCGGAAGGAAGGGGTGGTTTTGTCCACAATGATCGCCTGGGTTTTGGAGTGATTGACCTTGAGCAACCACTGGTTGCACCAAGCGGTGAACCGGTCAAGATGGGATTGGAGAAGGTGTTGGGAGCGCTGCAGGGTGGGGGCAAGGGCAAGGAAGGTGGTGTCATCGGCAAACTGGAGAAGGTGGATGGGTGGTGACGGTTGCGGCATGTCCGCCGTGTACAAAAGGCACAGAAGGGGGGAGAGGACGGAGCCTTGGGGCACACCGGCAGAGGGGGAAAAGGTGTAGGAATCTGTGTTATGGACGGTGACATAGGAAGGACGGCGGGAGAGAAAGGAGCCGATCAGACGGACGTAGTTAATGGGAAGGGCGAAGGTTTGGAGCTTGAAGAGGAGGTCGGAATGCCATACGCGGGTCATAGGCACGTTCGAGGTCCAGGGAGAGGAAGATTGCGGAGCGACGGGAATTAAGCTGTTCGGAAAGGAGATGAGTGAGGTGAAGGAGAAGGTCGTCGGAAGAGAAGGACGGCCGAAAGCCACACTGGGTAACAGGAAGGAGGCGGTGCTGGCGGAGATGCTGGTGGATGCGTCGGGTCAGGATAGATTCCAGGACCTTGCTGAAGACTTAAACTTACTTCTGCATTACACCTATTTGATTTTGTATTTATAACCTTATTTTCACGAGACCAGAAGTCCTGTTCCTCCTGCCACCAAACTTCATTAATTCCCATCATATGACTTAAACCCACCCATTTCCCTTTTTTAAATTTTCTAGCCTACCTGCACGATTAAGAGATTCACATTCCATGCTCCGATCCGTAGAACGCCAGTTTTGTTTCTCCCGATAACGACGCCCTTCTGAGTAGTCCCCGCCCTGAATGGATCACTATTTTATCTCCAGGGCCCTAGAGGGCACCATCTTCATTTAACCATATAGTAAACCAGCGTGCCCTTGGGAAGAATTACGGCTGTAGTTTCCTCTTGCTTTCAGCTGTTCGCAGTACCAGCACAGGAATATTATTTTGGTTGATGTTACAAGGCCAGTTCAATCGATCATCCAGACTGTTGCCCCTGCAACTACTGAAAATGCTGCTGCCCCTTTTCAGGAACCACATGTTTGCCTAATATCTTCGAATACCACAGTACATTCTAGAACACTGACACTAGCATGGTAGTGAAGGATGCTGAGTGCATCGTAACAATGTACCAAATACTGTAGTTCAGGAGATAAGCTCATGGCTTGTAGGAAAGAAATTGATGCTATATCACGGTAAGACTCAGTTTTTACAGTTTCTAACACATAATTCAACTAAAAGTGACATTTGGATTACACAGAATGGGTATACCATTAGTGAGTTTAAACAATACAAATTTTAATGTGTTCAAACAGATTGTCATGGAAGGCTAATGTTCAGGACCTTGTTCAAAATCTGAATGCTGCTGTATTTACCATTAGAAAAACGTCTGCAATAAGTGACGGGTCCAGCATGAAAAGTAGTCTATTTTAGTTATTATATTTCGCTTCTGACTCATGGCATTATATTCTGGGGTACGGCTTCTCAATTATAAAGGATATTTCTGGCTCATATAGGGGCAGTTCGAGCAATATGTGGGGTAACTTTACAAATCTCTTGCCGACCCCTGTTCAGGAGTCTGGGAATTTTCTTTAACATCGTCTATTTTTTAATATATGTGCTTATCCCCAAGAATAATAAGCTCTCACTCAATTAATACTACGCAGAAATCCATTCGTCTTTAGGATCGTACCTCCTTAGCTCTTTTTTCTGCATCCATTTACAGTAAGCTAACACAGGAATTAAAAAATATTAGCAGTGACCCTCGCTCATTAAAGCCTAATAATTCCCGTATGAATCACTCGTTCTATTCTACCAGGGCCTTTCTGGGATAATTAATGTGATTCCTAGATGACACGGTTGATTGTGGTAACATATGCTTGCAGCTAGTCATCTTCATAGGATCCGTCTCCATTTTATTTTGTTTACGTTAATTTCATGTACTGACTTCTCCCCTGGTCATGGAGATTTGCTGCTAAATTTGGTCCTACAGAATTAGACACGTTAACTACAAAAAACATACAGAAATGTGGAATGAATGTTGTGTAGATGCATCAGACTTCATCTGTCCGTGAAATTAATGTTAATTAACCGGTAAATATTTAAATCTTCCACTGTTATGAAGGCGTGTTCCACAACTGCATATAATTGGTGTTAATAACGGCAGCTCTTCTTCTTAGAATTTTTATTTGAAAAGCACTTTCGATTTTGGCCTCATACACGTCCATTTTCAGGTGACTTCAAATATATTGTATACATTAAGTGTTCTTCATAAGGCTGAAACAGTACTTGAAGTTAACTTGTAAATGACTCCGTTTGAGGCCGAAACCAGAAATACTTTAAATAACAAAAAATTACAACTGCAGCATGCGTTCTTTAAAGAAAATAATCTCACAACTGCAGCTGGAGTAAGTGAAGGCACAAATACCCGAATAATTCCAGTTTACTGTAAAGTTTTGGAGTCCACGGGGTCACAGAATCGTCACTGGCATTTGTATGGTTCAAATGGCTCTGAGCACTATGGGACTCAACTGCTGTGGTCATAAGTCCCCTAGAACTTAGAACTACTTAAACCTAACTAACCTAAGGACAGCACACAACACCCAGCCATCACGAGGCATAGAAAATCCCTGACCCCGCCGGGAATCGAACCCGGGAACCCGGGCGTGGGAAGCGAGAACGCTACCGCACGACCACGAGATGCGGGCACATTTGTATTTGTCATGTTGGTAACCGTTGTGCAGTAACGAAAGATGTCTTTCAAATTTGTCTACAGAACCGTTGTGTTTACATCGCTTTTCAAAGTAGCAGTGTTGTAAGAGTTCCTTTCAAATGGATAAATTCTTCATAGTTTTCGGGCGCAAAATTATTTTTGTTTTAAGCGATATGTGACTAACTGAAATGTATCCAAAAGCTGGTGAAAGAATGGATGTGTAACTTAGTGCTTATAAGACCGTATTTCTTTTGAAGGTGTGAATGGCCTTGGTAAAATGCAATCACAGGTAAAACGAATAGATTATGTGGAATGGGAACATCAAAGAAACAAAGTGTATGACTTATCTAATGTCATGACGGCATAATTAATGATGAAAAATGTGGGTGGTAGTCAATGTTTAGACAGTCGAAAAACAATAACATGCGTAGAAATTTATGTAAGAATTGCGTTACATTTGTACATCGATTAATTACAGTCTAGGCTATGTCAGTAGTTAGTATTCTCATTATTTCGATTCTTCTTATGTATTATCTAGCAGTAAGTAACGTCATATCTGGGAAATAGAGAACTAGAAGGCTGAAAAGAATATGTTAGAAGCGTCCTGGAAAGACAAGATTGCCGCGCGGGATTAGCCGAACGGTCTCAGGCGCTGCAGTCATGGACTGTGCGGCTGATCCCGGCGGAGGTTCGAGTCCTCCCTTGGGCATGGGTGTGTGTGTTTGTCCTTAGGATAATTTAGGTTAAGTAGTGTGTAAACTTAGGGATAGATGACATTAACAGTTAAGTCCCATTAGATTTCATACACATTTGAACATTTTGAACTAAGAAAAGATAAAAAAAAGACAAATAGAACCAATTGTGACAATTTGGAAATTTACAACGTTTACACATTTTTCTAACAGCCTCCTTAGCACCAGTTTTGGTATCCTTTAGCTTCCACGTATTCTGAAATTAAATGTCTTGCATTCCAATGACAGGAGTTTGGCAATCGTTGATGGATATTTAGCGTACTTCCCATAATCCCTACATACTAAGTAATAGATTTGTGATGAGCTATCTTGACGTAAGACTGGAGTATGTAAAGAAAAAAAATTGGGAATAAAATTTGCGAATATTAAACTTTCTTTTCCAAGCACAACGATATCTCATTATCCTTACAGTGCCGACCATAAAAGAAACTGAGCAAAGTTCGCTTTTTACACAGACTCGAAATAGGCGTTACAAATAATGAAATCAGCTAAACTTAAAGGAACGAAACTTTATTTAGATATTTCGTGTAGTTTGATTCTTCAGAGACTTGGGAACTGGTTGAAAAAGTTTCATCACAATAATCACCATAATGATTATGCATACCTTTATTTGTTCATCGTGATATTATCATAGATCGTTGTTCAATGTTCACTAATACTCTAAGGCAAAAATTAAAACGACTCACGATGAAGGAATTAGATGAATGGGACGAAAATCGGTACATGTACAGACAAACCAGTGTTTTGGAACTACTGGATGACTTATTCAAAAGAAAGATCTTCACAACTTGAGCAGGTCAACAGTGCGTTGGTCCACCTCTGGCCCTTACGCACGCAGTTATTGGTTCAAAGTGCTCTGATCACTATGGGACTTAACATCTGAGGTCATCAGTCCTCTAGAGTTAGAACTACGAGCACTTAAACCTAACAAACCTAAGGGCATCACACACATCCATGCCCGAGGCAGGATTCGAACCTGCGACTGTAGCAGCAGCGAGTTCCGGACTGTAGCACTAGAACCGCTCGGCCACAGCGGCCGGCCGCAGTTATTTGGGTTGGCACTGACTGATAGAGTGGTCGGATATTCTCCTGAGGGATATCGTGCCAAACTGTGCCCAAATGGAGCGTTAAATCGTCAAAATCCAAAACTGGTTGAAAAGGCCTGTCCATAATGCTCCAAACGTTCTCAATTCGGGAGAGATCTGGCTACCTGGCTACCCAACGTAGGGTTTGGTAAGGACGAAGACAAGCTTTAGAAACCCTCGGCGTGCGTGGGCAGACATTTCCTCGCAGAAATTTGTTGCCCTCCATGACTTGCCATGGAGGGCAACAAAACAGGGAATACAATGTCGTCGGCGAACAGCAGTGCTGTAAGGGTGCCGTGGATGACAACCAAAGTCTTACTGCTATGAAATGAAACGGCAGTCCAGATCATGACTTCTGATCGTAGGACCATATGGAGTCCGACAGGCCGCTTGGCATCACGCCGCTGTCTAATGCGTCTCCAGACACGTCTTCGATTATCGTCGAGGCTCAGTTCAAGCGGGGCTCATCCCTGAAGACAACTGTACTCCAGTCAACGAGATTTCAGCGCGAATGTGTCCGACCCATTTCCTACGGTCTTGCTGGTGTACACAGGCCAATGGTAATCGGCGCAGTAGATGCAGTGAGCTCAGCCCCCTTTCTGTTAGCTGCTTATTCATGATGTTTTTGGTCACTGCAGCACCAGTTGCACGTCTGATCGATGGTGATGAGGATGATGATGATGAACTCGGGGCTCTGAGTCCCTCTTTGACAATCGCTTGGTCCTCTCTAGGTCTAGTGCTTCTTTCTTGATGGTGTGTCCACGCCCCTGCCTCCGAGGCACACTTACTGTCTAACTCAGTACACAGAATTAAATTCGCAAATATCTTATCTCTGGTCGACGTGTCCTCTGTTTACTATCATTGCCACCTGCACAGTTAAAGAGCGCTGCAGCGTCACGCATTGAACCATCGGCCGCAAAAGTTTACAATTTCGCGCTATCCGTCTAAATCTAAATTAGTATCAATTTGTGACCACTCATTCGTGGTGCGTTGCGTTTTTTTCCAAGTACTGAACAAATCACTGTTTGCTTTATCTGTAATTATAATTAATGTATTCATAAGATCTCGCAATTGTCCTCGTTGCGGGCTTTTACCAATTTTCATCGAAGTTGTTAGTAAATTCCACAATGAAATTATTCGTGTGTTTAATTGGGGTTATCATCATCGTGGCTCTCATATCTTATTTTTTAGATTTTCTCTACATTTTATATTGTTACCCTGCAGCACAAAGATAAAACTCTATCTTCAAAAATAAGATTCGCTCTAGTCATTAGTCGTCAGAACTGGTTTTATGTTGCCGGCGCGCCTTTCTGTCCCAGTCTCTGGACCTCTGACTAGCTCTTAGACGCAGAATCCTCATTTATTTATTGGTTATATTCCCGTCTCCGTCCTCTCCTATAGTCCTTACCCTCTATGACTCAGTCCATGATTCGACGTATTACGTTATCCTTTCGCCAGTGTTTCCCATACATAGTTTCCCTCGCCGATTCTGTGAAGAAACCACTAATTTCTGATCTGTTTGTTGTTGTGGTCTTCAGTCCCGAGACTGGTTTGCAGCCCAATTAAAATCCTCATTACAGAGAAATATAAAGTTGAATAGTAGATTTTCATACAGGAAAGGCTACTTAATCTCGTGATCTAATGAACATATACATAAGGTATACACGCCCGGGTTCCCGGGTTCGATTCCCGGCGGGGTCAGGGATTTTCTCTGCCTCGTGATGACTGGGTGTTGTGTGATGTCCTTAGGTTAGTTAGTTTTAAGTAGTTCTAAGTTCTAGGGGACTGATGACCATAGATGTTAAGTCCCATAGTACTCAGAGCCATTTGAACCATTTGAACCATAAGGTATTCCACGTTGCCTATCAAGTGTATTGACAGTCACCATTTGTCTACCACCATTTGTCTACTACAGTTACACATGAAGTATAGGTTGCCTTAGAAAGAATATACGCACTACAAAATATTATGCTGTCAAAACTATAGAGCGCTGCCCCAATGCTCGGTTAATGGAGAGACGAATACATTGTCTAGTTCATTGTCGTTAGATGTCGGTTATCTCCTGTTTGCTTGGTTACCCTAATTTGTTACAAAATGAGTGCTCCGCAGCTGAAGTCATTCTATGTTTTCGATTTTGTGAACGGTAATTCCGTGATTACACTGCAAAGACGTTTAAGGCTGAGCAATATTCGCACATGATATCGACAGTTTGTACCCACAGTATGTGCCTTCATCTTTCCAACGAAAATGTCGCACGAATTCCAACCAAAATGAACTCGTCGTGCCGGTCGGAAGTTACAACTGCTTTTAACTGCAGTTTATAGATTTCTGAGACATTGGTTGTTTACGAAGCCGTGCAAGCCACATCTGTTATAAACTCTACGTCATGCCGACAAATACAGACGTGTGCCATTTTCCAACGCGCTTCAGAATACTATTGACAATGATAACACTTTCGCATAACTCATCGTGTTCAGTGATGAAACGACTTTCTACGTTAGTGGTAAAGTAAACGAACACACTGTTTGAATTATGGTCTACAGAACGCACATGCACAGACTGAACACGTACGAGAATCACCCAATGCCAATGTGTTATGAGCGATATTCCATTCATCTATTTAAGGTCCATTCTTCTTTAATGGAAACATTGCTGATGGACAGCAGCATCCTGCTGTGTTACGAAACTGGTTGTTTCTGTGGTGTCACCGCCAGACACCACACTTGCTAGGTGCGGCCTTTAAATCGGCCGCGGTCCGTTAGTATACGTCGGACCCGCGTGTCGCCACTATCAGTGATTGCAGACCGAGCGCCGCCACACGGAACGTCTAGAGAGACTTCCTAGCACTCGCCCCAGTCGTACAGCCGACTTTGCTAGCGATGGTTCACTGACAAATTACGCTCTCATTTGCCTAGACGATTGTTAGCATAGCCTTCAGCTACATCATTTTCTACGACCTAGCAAGGCGCCATTACCAGTTACTATTGATGCTGTAAAACATGTACCGTCAAGAGCGATGTTCACCAATTATGGATTAAAGTATTCCAGAAGCTACGTACGTTTTTTGGCTAGTCTCAATTCCTTGTCCTCTTCCAGACCTCACGCCAGCCTGCGTGAGCTTACACGCGTGCCTTTCGGCTTCCTTATAGTGGGTTGGCTGTCTTGCCAATCCACAACAGTTTCGATGTGATAAATCTGGCGGAAGAAGTATTGATTATCTGTTGCGTAAACTTGAGCTATTCGTAAATGGGTGTCCTAGGTTTCATAATAGTATGTCTTATGTTTTAATAAATAATGCGTTGGAAGCATGTATATTCTTTTCGAAACACCCTGTAGAATGAAGAACCTGAAAATGAAGTAACCAGGCATAATATAGCCTGATCAACAATTACTGAAATCATGTACGGACTGCTTTGGAGAAACGTAGTGAGTGAGTACAGTAGTTTGGGGGCTTACGATGATGAGTAACGAAGTACTCGTAACATGTCAGACAGTAAAGAGATCAGGGGTGGTTTTGTTTTGGTCGAGTGCTACGTCTTGTGTGCTGTCTGCGTCATGGCCACTGTCCAACGTGCCACAGTGATGATTGACAGGAAGTGCCAGGTAGGCGTGGCGCAGCGCAAGGAGTGGGCAGCCCAGCGCACTTGCTTCTGTCAAGGCAGGAGCCAGTGCGAACAAGCTTAGCTGCAGCAGGTGACAGAAATTGTGATGCTCCTAATGTCATGTCAGACTTTTACATGGCATAGTGTAGCAGTTCGACGTGGCATAGAATCAACAAATCGTTCGAAATATTGAACAATGTTACATCCATAACCGCCCATAGCCACCGAAGTTTTGCTGATGGAGAATTTTGTGTACCAACTGATCTCTCGATTATGTATCACAAATTTTGATGGCATTCATGTGGGGCGATCTGGGTGACCAAACCAATCGCTCAAACTTGTAACGTTGTTGCTTTATTTTGCTATGTAAGCTGAACTGATAGACAATAAAAGCGGGTTTAAAGCTGTGAGGTGTCTGGGGAAGTTAATCTTGCATTACTGAGCAACTGTTTCACCAGGTATCCAGTTTAGCTTACCAAATTCCCAACCAGACTAACATGAATTATAATCTTTTAATAGGCATACGATAACCGGTGATATATATATATATATATATATATATATATATATATATATATATATATATATATATAAGAGAATTTAAATAAAAAGAAATAAATCAGTTTATATTTGGAAATTTATTTTAACATTGATCATTAAAATTTCAGTGTATTAAACGTGAGTCATAACTAAGCTGGTGCCTTATTTAGGACTGTGAAAATGTGGGTTTGTAATCTTATGGAACACATCAAATATGGAGCCAAGATTGGGAGACTGCATACAACACTGCATTCATAACATAACACACGAAGAACGTTGAAACATATGCAAGAGGAAATTAACCATAACCAACCGATTCAATTTTCACCCAAAGAAATTACGTTCGTATCACAATCCTGTCCGCCAGGTAATTACCACACACTGGTATACTAAATTCATACTAACTCTCTGTGAAATCTTCCCAAAAAGAATAGCTGAGGGCTACTTTGATGATTACACCACATGCTTCACGTGGTCAACTTGGTTTACACAAAGCGTGTAACTCCACAATAATTTTGATAATTAAAATAAGCTAGATCGAAAGGCAATTTACAAAAGAAAAACCTCAAACTGGTTACTAACTTCTTACTATTAATCTGATGGGTCAAACAATTATATAAGCACGTGGTAGTGATCTCACAAAGTACACCGCACATGGGTTGAACATAAAGAAAAGTTGCTATATTGAAAAATATTGTTAAGACGAGATGTTATAATCTCACGCACACTCGCATTTAAGATTGATGATCTTAGAGTTACTGATCAACACGTGGTTCCACTTTACTCACAAAGTAGTAACAAAGCAACTGCCGGAAGATATTCTGAACTTCACACGCGAATTACACTGCGTTGCAATTTAAGATAACATTAGATATTTTAGAGCTAAACCTGAAATAAACGTGATTAAATTTTCAGTTAGGCTGAACTTAAGAAATCCATTGTCCTACGGACTTAACAGACACGCGCTTAGCCAGAGATCTTACCACTTCAGACGCTCGCCACTGACAGACTGACCTGGTCCCTTCCTGAGGGGGCTCACAAATACAAACGGAAGTGGCCAGAGGGGCAGCTTCCTATACCAACATGACAATCGACGGACAGGACCATACTAAGGATAGAAACCTCTTTGCTTTTAGAAAGCGTAGCTACCTGTTCCGACGTTGGTCCTACTGTTCTCTAGCAGACAGGCTTGTCTGCTACCCTCAAGCATGCAACTAGAAATACATTTGCTCATTCATCCTCTCACACAGAAGGGAAGGGGTATGACAGTATCTTATCATATACAGTATATAAAAGAAAGCGGATGTAGGTTCCGTATGAGACTGTGTGACATGAATTACATATAAACTGTGTTTCAAAGTGTAGTAGTGTGATAGATCGTTCTTGTTTATGTGTGAAAGTAACACGTTCCACTACTCAGTCTCGTCCCAGATAGTCAGAAACGCCACAGTAAATTTAGAAGAGGAATTTATGCCGTAAATGACAACAGATTTAAGAAATTTACATGAAACGAATCCAACAGAGACCTTTCAAACTGTCCAGAATGTTCTTCAAACCAAATGTGAACGACTGTGGCTCGGTGGCACAGCGCTTTTTCATCAATCAAAATTTCATCGTTTGGGTACATGAAGTCAATGAATGGCTGAAAATGGCCTCCAAGTAGTGGATCATCCGAAGGACCGAGTCCATTACATCCAAACACGGCCTACAGTACCATAGAAGCGCCACCAGCTTGCACAGTGCCTTGTTGATAAACTAAGTCCATGGCTTTGTGTGGTCTGTGCCACACTCGAACCCTACCGTCAGCTCTTACAAATAAATCTGGACTCATCTGATCAGGCAACAGTTTTCCAGTCGTCTAGGGTCCAACCGACATGGTCTCGAGCCCAGAAGAGCCACAGCAGCCGAAGTCGAGCTGTTAGCAAAGGCACTCTCGTCGGTCGTCTGCTACAACAGCCCTTTAACAACAAATTTTGAGCTCGGTTCTAACGGATGCGTTCGTCGCGAGACCCACACTGATTTCTGCGCTCGTTTCGCCCGATATTTCTCGTCCGCCAGCACTGACTAATACCGCTGCTCTCTGTAGGAAACGAAAAGCCATCGGTTACAGCGTTATCCGTTGCGAGAGGCAAACGCCTGAAATGTGGCATTCTGGGCACATCCTTGACCTTGGAATACAGAATTGTCTAACAATTTCCGCGATAGAATTTCCCATGCGTCTAGCAACAACTACCATTCCGCGTTCGAAGTCTATTAATTTCCGTCGTTTGGTCGTAGCCTCGTCGGAAACCGTTTTAACGAATCATGTGATTAAAAATGACAGCTCCGTTCGTTCGTTCGATGAATGAAGAGCCATTCCTCGGCTCGAGGTGCCTGCATTTCATGCTCATTAGGAACGTTTCCTGGTGGTTTTTCTTTTGGTCCGAGTTTGATTATCTTCCGTGGTGGATCCGTGTTTGTGATGTGTGGATTTGAAAAAATAAATAAAAGCATGGGCTGCCAGTCAGGCTGACAATAGTGATATGTAGTTTGAGAGCCTTGGCTGCCACCTCCCCTTTTCTCCTTTGGCTGCTTTGATGTAGAAAGCTCGTCGACGTAAAGACCCTGTGGAGTGTTTCTCTGGAGATGACCGCTTCTTTGGCGGGATAGGAGTTAATGAGCTTGAGGTCTCGTCTCAGGATGAGCACCTACTTCTTAAATATCCTGTTCACGGCCGGCCGCTATGACCGAGCGGTTCTAGGTGCTTCAGTCCTGAAACGCGCTGCTGCTATGGTCGCAGGTTCGAATCCTGCCTCGGGCGTGGATGTGTGTGATGTCTTTAGGTTTGTTAGGTTTAAGTAGTTCTAAGTCTAGGGGATCGATGACCTCACGTAAGTCCTATAGTGCTTAGAGCCATTTGAACCATTTTGGACCAATTCAAGGGTTCTCTCCCCACTCTGGATGGATGGGGTTGGCGTGGGACTTCAGGAACGTCCATCTGTCAAAGCTACACGGATAGTCGTGGTGGGGATAGGAACCGTCACAGAGAGACATAGTGATCTTGTGGAGCGCCACCATCTTTATGTTCCCGTCTGGAAGGGCAGGTACATAAACGACGGCTTTTCTTCTTTCTCGGGCTCTGTCGCCCCAATTCCACGAGAGGGAGCGGAGGAGTCCGGCATATTCGCATCCATCGCTACCTTCTCAATCTCCTGCTGGTCTGCAGGGGCCTTTGAGGCGACTGTGTCCATGGCGGCCTTGTCTGGGGCAGTGATCTCCAGCTCCATGGCCACGACCTGAGCTGCGTGCGTTTCAGTAGCAGCCAAGGTAGCGATCGTCTGCGATCTTGTGTCCAACCCGAACTGGTGGTGTTGTCACCTGACTCCACCCTCAGGGCCACCTTCCCCTCCACCGTAAAGCATTTGAGTGCGGTAAACGCATCGTCGGTGGTTGTCCGCAATGTTTCGTGGAAGTCACCGTTGCCTTCGTTGTGCCGGCTCGACTCGCTTCTACCTGTTGGGTAAGGTGGGCAAGGGAGCGGGGCGGCCGCGTATCGCATGGGACAGCCTGTTCTCGTGTTTCGGTCTTGCCTTCCTTCTCCTACCTCTTCTCCCGTACACAGCTCTTTATGTAGCTGCAGCTGCATGAACTGGCAGCGTGGGCGCCGCCGCGGTTTACGCATGTGACAGTGACATCTCTCGGTTTGTCACAATCGCGAGTATCGTGTGCTTTCGCGCAATTTGGACGTGCAACTGTACCCCTGTAGGTCTTGGCTACATGCCCGATCTTCTGGCAGCGTTAGTACTGCTCTTTCTTCGCTCTGCTCTCCTTGTTGCCGCTGTCGTTCCCCGCCAGCTTGAGCAGGAACTCGACCAAAGCAGCAACTTTCTCTCCCTATCCGCGTCCGGACATCTGTGTGAAGTGTAGTGCGAAGAGTGACAGCAGCAACGATGTGACATGCAGCGAGTCGAGCAGTAGGATGCATGTCACTAAATTGACAGCTCCGCCTCGTACACGCGATAATACCTCCATCTGTATATGTGCATGTTTCTATTCCACGGTTTTTGTCACCACAGTGTAGATTGTCTATGCAAAGGATATATTTAATTTGTTGTTGAACCAAGAAAATAATTGTAACTTATTTTCGCAATATTTTTAAAAACAGTAGTAACAATTTATCGACAAAGAGTATATAACTACATCATATAAACACTCATCAACGGACATCGAACGAGGTACTAACATGTTTATTTACATACTTAATTAGCCAATGAAATGTGAATGACTGAAATGTTTAATTAAAGTCCGCATAATTAATTATACAATACAGGTACTCGAATATCATAGCAGTCTGTGTTGATAAATACAATCGCAATCAGAAAAACAACATTCACATCATACGTCTCCTATTTTGAATTACCAGCTTGAATGGAAAAATTAAAATTTTTCGTAGCGGCACCTAAAAGTCCAATTCTATTGCAGATATATGAATTCGGACAGCAGCAGTGGAAAGAGATCATTTCGAAAAAAAAATTGATGTACCTTGTGAGCATATATCGTAAAAATACAGCAAACAGAAACTGAATATTATTCTCGGCATTTGAAATGTGCAGTTGCTGTAGATACCGAACTGAGAACATTTTTTGTATATTATTTTGATCAGCATTTTTGAGCGCTTCTGCTGATACCTATACGTTTAACTCTTAACCAGCGCTGTTAGAGGTTTTCACTTAAATGCGTTGCGGCATCCTGGAGACTTAAGAGCAAAGAATATTGTGTCTGGCAACGATATTTTACTGCTTTTGTTTTGGGAAGTATACGTAATGAAAGACGTATAAGGAAACAAGATTTTCTATTTAGAATGGGTCAAATGCCTCTGAGCACTATGGGACTTAATATCTGAGGTCATCAGCCCCCTAGAACTACTTAAACCTAACTAACCTAAGGACATCACACACATCCATGCCCGAGGCAGGATTCGAACCTGCGGCGGTAGCAGTCGCGCGGTTCCGGACAGAAGCGCCTAGAACTGCATGGCCACCGAGGCCGGCTCTATTTTGAACCTACTTAAAAACAAACTAAGGCGAAAAAATATGAAACTAAAGATACTACAAATATAAGCGTAGTCTTACTCCTATACACTCTGTCAACTAAGATCATGCTCGGGTTAATCAGTAGGAAAATGTATTTCACAACAAACTATAACAACTGAAGTGCCAAAGAAACTGGTACAGGCATATATTCAATATAAAGAGATATGTATGCGGGCAGAATACGGCGCTACAATCGGCAACGCCTCTATAAGACAAAAAAACGTCTGACACACTTGTTAGATCGGTTACCCCTGCTACAATGGCAGGTCATCAAGATTTAGGTCAGTTTGAATGTTGTGCTATAGTCGACGCATGTCTGAGGTAGCTATGAAGTGGGGATTTTCCCGTACGACCATTTCACAAGTGTACCGTGAATATCAGGAATCCGGTAAAACATCAAATCTCCGACACCCCCGCGATCCTGCAAGAACGAGACCAACGACGACTGGAGGGAGTCGTTCAACTTGATGGTAGTGCAGCCCATCAGCAAATTGCTGCAAATTGCGGTGCTGGGTCATCAACAAGTGTTATCGTGCGAACCATTCAATGAAAAATCATCGGTAAGGGATTTCGGACCCAAATACCCACTCTTGTACACTTAATTACTGCTCAACACCACCAATGGAATGTTGATGACTGGAAACATGTCTAGTCGGACGAGTTTCGTTTCATAATGTATCGAGTGGATGGACGTGTACCAGTATGGAGACGAACTCATGAATCCACGGGCGTCTCATGTCAGTAGGAGACTGTTCAAGCTGTGGAGGCTTTCTAATTGTGTGGGGCGTGTGCAGTTGGAGTGATACAGGACTCCTGATGCGTCTAGATGCGACTCTGACAGGTGACACGTACGTAAGCATCCTGTATAATCACCTGCATCTATTCATTTCCATTGTGCATTCCTACAGACTTGAGCAATTCCAGTAGGACAAAACGACACCGAACACGTCCACAATTATTGCTATAGAATGGCTCCAGGAACGCTATTGACTTTAGACACATCCGCTGGCCATCAAACCCTCCAGACATTAACATTATTGAGCATATCTGGGATTGCGTTGCAAATTGTTGTTCAGAATATATCTCCACCCCTTCGTACGGTGACGGATTTATGGACAGCCCTACAGGATTCTTGGTGTCAATTCGCTCCAACACTGCTTCAAACATTTATCGAGTCCGTGCCACGTTGTGTTGCTGCACTTCTGCGTGTGGCGGGGCCCTACACTTCAGTGTACATTAACGAAAGATAAGTGCAGTTGTGCTTAATAATACGTCCACTCACCTGCAGTGTCAATAATTGCTTGGCATCTCCGTGACATTCTTGAAACCATATTGTCGAAGTATCCACGTGGAAAGGGCCTCCAAATTCGTCGAATTTGGAGTTAACAAGCTTTTGAAAGTAAAGATCTTTCTTCCTTGCAACTTCTTTTTTATGCAAGACCATACGTTTTCACTACATTAGCGTCAGGCGACTCTGAGGCCAATCCAGTACCTACACACCTTCCTTCTTTCTCCAGTCGCTCCAAATCCTGTTGCGGTGCTACGGATCACTCTCTTCCTACAGTATCAAATATTCATTTATGTCGATAAACCAGCTATTGGCAGTCGGCATCAAACATTTTTTATATAAACGACGCGAAAGGGTCACTTATGTCTCTTCATGTGTATCTCAGTCAAAAATTCGAGTTAAACTAATGCATTATGTACATTCCATGAAGGACAAAGGTTCCCTCTGTAGCATTGCGAAAGTACTAAGGCGATATCTTTTTCTATCTATGCGTAATGCCAACCACAATCTTCCTTAAGAGATTGTACCTGTATTCCAAGAAAAACCTGACAAATACAAACATTTTTTATAAAATACAGGTTTGATAAGGTCTGAACTATAAGAAAAGAGCATAGATTTATTTCCTTAGGAGAACTATAAAATACTGACAACGGGTCTAACTCGCAATTAAAAAGAGATATTCTGCAACAAGCTGGATATTTTCACTCGACTCGACACATTGACATTACATTACATTACATTGTTTGTTGAATGGACTTTTATTTCCGATGACTATTGCTGGCCTGGACATACAATATTTCGGAATTGTGAACTCTACCGCCGGCCAGGGTGGCCGAGCGGTTCTAGGCGCTACAGTCTGGACCGCTATGGTGGCAGGTTCGAAACCTGCCTCGGGCATGGATGTGTGTGATGTCCTTAGGTTACTTAGGTTTAAGTAGTTCTAAGTTCTAAGGGACTGATGACCTCAGAAGTTAAGTCCCATAGTGCTCAGAGCCATTTGAACCAATTTTTTTAACTCTACCGTTTTAAAACATTTGCAGTGATACCATATATATTTACAATATGAGTCTCAAGCCATTTTAGATCTCAAATAGATATGGTAAGTTGGTTTTCACCAGTCTGCTGTTCACTTTGTGCAAGAATGGAATAAACTGTGAATGGTATTCAACTTTAGAGCCGTTGTTGGCGAACATTATTTACGTTCCGCATCTATAACCCAATCTAATATTTTATGTTCTGGATTTGTATATCAGGAATTTATTTACATTTTTATTTTACATAAAGCTATCAGTACGAGCAACAACCCCCACGGCAATGAGAGGAGGGAAAAACATTCAAAACACCCATATATATTAGTAATGTCCTTACATCTGTATATTGAGCAAGCAGTGAAGGAAACAAAAGAAAAATTCGGAGTCGGTATTAAAATCCATGGAGAAGAAATAAAAACTTTGAGGTTCGCCGATGACTTTGTAATTCTGTCAGAGACAGCAAAGGACTTGGAAGAGCAGTTGAACGGAATGGACAGTGTCTTGAAAGGAGGGTATAAGATGAACATCAACAAATGCAAAACTAGGATAATGGAATGTAGTCGAATTAAGTCGAGTGATGCTGAGGGAATTAGATTAGGAAATGAGACACTCAAAGTAGTAAAGGAGTTTTGCTATTTGGGGAGCAAAATAACTGATGATGGTCGAAGTAGAGAGGATATAAAATGTAGTCTGGCAATGGCAAGGAAAGCGTTTCTGAAGAAGAGAAATTTGTTACATCGAGTATTGATTTAAGTGTCAGGAAGTCGTTTCTGAAAGTATTTGTATGGAGTGTAGCCATGTATGGAAGTGAAACATGGACGATAAATTGTTTAGTCAAGAAGAGAATAGAAGCTTTCTAAATGTGGTGCTACAGAAGAATGCTGAAGATTAGATGGATAGATCACATAACTAATGAGGAGGTATTGAATAAAATTGGGGAGAAGAAGGGTTTGTGGCACAACTTGACTAGAAGAAGGAATCGGTTGGTAGGACATGTTGTGAGGCATCAAGGGCTCACCAATTTAGTATTAGAAGACAGCGTGGAGGGTAAAAATCGTAGAGGGAGACCAAGAGATGAATACGCTAAACAGATTCAGAAGGATGTAGGTTGCAGTAGGTACTGGGAAATGAAGAAGCTTGCACAGGATAGAGTAGCATGGAGAGCTGCATCAAACCAGTGTCAGGACTGAAGACCACAACAACATTATTAATGTACCGTTGCAATTGTCATCGGGGATTTAGTGTGCGCTGCCACCACACCTGGAGGTTAATCTGAATTAGCTGCGCATAGCACGTGAGATGTACTCAAAGTGGGGCAGGAGTTTCTTTGCTTCCGCCGCAAATGAATTGACGTCGCCTGCACATCAGGAGCAGCACGTGGCAACGGTTTTCATGACAGTGCGGCTCTGATCACACACATTCATAGCTTCGGCTCCATTGCATCGTAACTATGGTCACGCAATATTCACAGATGCCACTGGTACATCAGCAGCGAGAGGCAGCAACTTTCATGTCACTGTGGAAGACGTCAGGCCCTTTCGACACGTCATTCTTCTACTTTATTTGGTCGTGTTCTATGTTTATTGAGACAGTGGTTGTTACACTGAATTCGATCGTACCAATACGCATGCAGTCACTTCAGATGGATGGGACGAATGATTGTTATCCATCGGACAGCCACAGATGTAGCAGGTGATACTGAAGAGCGCAGTGGGAAGAGTAGGTCGCAGGTATGCGAAAGGTAGCTGGCTTGCGTTTTGACACAACAGGGGCTGTCACAAGAGGACACACAGTCCGAGCCACAGGGAGTCACTGGGTCACACATAGTGGAGACGTAGCAGAAGGGGTTTGGCTGTGTTGTAAGTATAACCAGAGGAGAAATGGCTAACCTCTTTCGCAGATGTTGCGTAGCAATGTGGGAGCGGCAACTGTTTCCCCGCGAGGAGAGGTGCAGTCCGCATTTCAGCATGGACCTCATATTGTCTCCTGTTACCACTGGAACCGTATCCGCTTGGTGGTGCAAACATTTCTCAGAGACGCTGCTGGTAGCCGGAAACTGGATGGCCGAGAAGACTGTTGCGTTCCTTCAAGTTCACGTACGTGCTCTGGTCCTCCTGTTCCCAGTGTGTCAAAAATAATAGTCCGTTGACTTGACTGCAGTTCGTGACGCAAAAAATCGTCACAGTGAACGCATGTCCCTGTACTAGCAGTGGAGGACCCGTCTTTACACGCCTTTGAAGGAAGACTGCACAGTATTCGAACTGATACGCAATTGACGCACGGGTGTTTTCCGAGCTTTCGATCGGCGGTTTACGTTGTTGGCGAAAAATGCACGTCGAGCTTTCCCCAGCCGGATGGTGTGGAAGAAGACAATTCGGTCGGGGTCCGCGGAGGAGTGCGGACAGCAGGATATTCGTTCAATATTGGTGAAAGAGTGGAGACAACAGCTGTCTTGCTGAAGTGGTAGCTCCGTATCTTAGAATTACTGAGAGGTAGACGTTCATTAGAGAACCACAAGCCTAGCCACGAGAGAGACACATTGTAACTGTGTTACGAATCACAAAACACCATCGGTAGCAGCAACTGTCATGCCGTACTCGCGAATGCTGCCGGCACAACAGCAGTGAGAAGCAGCAGTCACCATGGCAGCACGGACTGACCATGCATAGGCTGATGGTCCGGGACTCCAGCGCACCATAGTAGCGGCCATGCACAGCTTGCGGTCACCGCTACTACACTAGCAATAATTGGTGGTGGTCCACTATAGTTAAGTCCCAGCAGCATTTGTTATTGTTTTAATATTGCCTCTGCAGAATGCTAGCCATGCCTAGCTTATTAAACAGTCGCCCTGGGAGTGTGCTTCCGATCGTGGAGACGACATATTTATGCAGGGGAAGAAAATATATTTCTGTTGAAGAAAATGTTTAAGCACAATGGTGACATATCATGGAGAAACTGGCACCAATAAGGAGTTTAAAGGAGAGGATGAACAGCCAGCCGAGGGCTCTCTTTAATATTTCAGTAGCAGGCGTCCGGTGTATTACGTACACATTGATGATAAATGGCTATTTACTGCTATCTATTTAATAATTATTACAATAATTACAAGTAACACTTAAAGTTATGGTTAACAGTAGTTTCATCCATGTTATAAATTCAAATTTGCTCCATTGGAATAACTTACTTGCAAGTTGATTGTCTCCAAACTTGGGTTAATGTACACTGCACTTTTGGCTGCGAACAGTTGTTTGAGAATAATTTTTGCAAACAAAATCGTTACAAGAATTGAATCTTATTGTTTCGGAGTTATTCTTGGCCCTTCTACAAATTCGACATCAAAATTTTTCTACGTTGGTTGCTCTTATATATGCGTCTCTTGAACTATGCAACGACGCAGACACATTGTAACATCAGCTGGTAAAGCTAGTATCGCAGATATTTCGATAAAATGTCGCTTCATGCGTTGAAAAGAAAGACTCTTTATAAAAACGTAACTTGGATGTATGTCCCCTTTCCTTTTGCTTAAAACAAAGGCTGCGCATTGATTGAAGCCACGTTCAACAATGCGTAATGTATAGCCATTGTCCATCTTAATGTTATTCTTTTTATTGCACGTTTGGTCAACAGCTTAAAAAAATGGTTCAAATGGCTCTGAGCACTATGGGACTTAACATCGGAGGTCATCAGTCCCCTAGAGCTTAGAACTACTTAAATCTAACCAACCTAAGGACATCACAAAAAAGGTTCAAATGGCTCTGAGCACTATGGGACTCAACTGCTGAGGTCATAAGTCCCCTAGAACTTAGAACTACTTAAACCTAACTAACCTAAGGACAACACACACATCCATGCCCGAGGCAGGATTCGAACCTTTGACCGTAGCGGTCGCGCGCTTCCAGACTGTAGCGCCTAGAAACGCTCGGCCACCAGCGGCCGGCCAGGACAACACACATCCACGGCCGAGGCAGGATTAGAACCTGAGACCGTGGCGGTCGCGCGGGTCCAGACTGAAGCGCCTAGGACCGCTCGGCCACATCGGCCGGCTCAACAGCTTCAGCTCCACACTTTGTCTTACTACAGTTTACTATTATGTTACGTTTCTTAGTGGCCTCATTTACTGCTCCTTCATTGTGCATACTGGAAATGAGTACAGTAGATTTGTTACGTGTGCCATAGTAATGCCTTTGTGGTATCAGACAAAATGTCCAACCGATTTCTCTGTCCTTGTTGGACAAAAGCTCAGTCTGGATATCTTTTTTATCCGTTCTTAGGGTTCCTACACAAGTGACTTTGTTTTGCAGCAGAGAGAGAGACAGTAGAGAATAGCTAGTATATCAGTTATCCATTACCACATTTCTACTGGTGCTTTTTTCGGCTCGATTACTCGAACACAATGTCAAATGGGTTAATAGAAACACAATATGGTCCAGATTTCCATAGTACACTTCCTAGAAACCATAGTAGAATGAGAGCATGCCACAGAGCAAAGATTTTATGCCACATTTAGCTGATTCCTTTGGAATATATTTTTAATGACCTCTGAATGCTTCTAATTTCTCGTCCATAGTAACAAATTCTCCAAGAGTGTGCCTAGCCACGCAGTCTTTCACAAATGCATCAACAAATCTCCTAATAGCTGATAACCTCTCCGTTTTACGTCTTACATCTCTAGTTCTTTTATCATCAAATCTAATACACTTTACAAAATAATAAGAAGTCTCTTATATCATGTACGACCTGAAAATAATCATTACTGTTCCGTCGTTTTGGCAAAGTTTCAATGCATTTTTGTGTTTTCCACTTGTAACGACAACAAAACAAAACAAAACAAAACAAAACAAAACAACTAATAGAGCCCACATTTCAGTTCGTTCGGTCAACTTAGCATCCATAACTCTAGAATAATGTTAATCTTGTCTTTTTCTCTGTATGTATACGTCTGTAAATTGCACAGTTTCAACAATCATATCAGTAATAATGATTTTATGGAGCGAATCAGTGTTCTATACAATACCTCGTGCCATCACTGCAGGGCTTGGAAAAGTCTTGATAATATTTTTTCCTGCTACCTGGGATGTATTTTTTTGCATGTCAGTTTTAATTCATTTCGTTGGTTTGTCCCCACCAATAAATACGTAGACTTCAGTATCAAATGATGGCAAACCTTCGTCACACTCAATTCAAAATCACTAACATGATTGCTCGGAAATATTCCTCTCTGCCAGCAAATGAACATCAGTATCTCCGCAGTCGTCTTCTTGCACAAGTACCTCTAGAAGAGTCTGGTCTAATTCCTTCTCAGTCTAGTTCTATTTGGTCCTAAACTTAGAGGCATGAACCATGGTTAGCAGTTAATAAAGTATAATAACCTACGTCTCCAAAACACAGCTCTTCAGCACACCGCTCCGTGTAAACATACAAGAGAGGTCGTTGACAGTGAAATAGTACTTACAATACCAGGAGCGTGGTTCTGAGAAATGTTTATCGTTACCCTTGACCTGTAGATGCTACAGTTGCTCTGACACAACTAAACTTAAGCTAAACAATGACTTGAAAGGTGTCAACAATTAGATGGCTATAAGGCTTGGCGTTTTCTCTGCCGTATACGAGATGTGTGAGAAAAGTAATGAGACACCATTGCGAGAGATCTGGCACCGCTGTGTTGTTCTACTGGTGTAGACCGGTGTGTTCATCCCTTCCAGATGTTCTCTCTAAGTTTCAGCTCCGTACAGTCACCAAGCGGTTCCATCAGTGAATCTGGGGTTTTGCTCTATGTTACAAAACAGGAAGAACGCAATTTAGAGCAAGGTTATTCAATGACTTTGAAAAGTTGAAACCGGCCTATGGGGAACATTCGTTATCAAGAGCACAGATTTTCCGCAGACACAAATAATTATTGGAAGGCCGAGAACAAGTTGAAGATAAACCTTGCTCAGGGAGACCTTCACCTTCGAAAACCGACGACACGTCGAAAGTGTGCGTGCGTGCTGTAGTGGTATCAGATAGACGTTTAACAACATGGATGATGTGTGACATATTAAACTCTTTCACAGTACATCTAATTTTGAGAGAAGTTTGGGAAATGCGAAAAGTTTGTGCCAAAATGGTGCCGGAAATCTCATAACTGAGGGGACGGAAAGTGTGCATTAAAATTCAAAGTATTTCCAACGACCATGAATGGTTCAGCCTTGTGATCTGAATTCTGAATTTTTTAATACCATCCTGACAAAACGCGACAAAGTGAAGACTGGCACACTGATACATGTCCTGACCTGATGAGTAAATCAAGGATCAAAACAATCCTGAATTGTTATTTGACAATAGGGTTGTCGTACATGAAGAACTTCTTCTTCCAGCCCAAACTGACAACCAAATATTTTACAAAGATGTCCTTGAAAGGCTAAGGGAAATGGTGAATCGAATGATATCGGACATGACAGATAACTGGCTGCTGCATTATAACAACGCTACTTCCATCACGTAATTTTAGACCTCTAAAGGCATTCCTGTTTTCACACAGCCCCCACCCCTCCTCCCCCCGCTGTTCACCTCATCTGAGTCCTTGTGTCATTCATAGACTCTGGAGAACACCCAAAAGGATGTGAGCGACATGTTAAAGGCCGTTCGAGTTGAAGGCTTTCAGCTGTGCTGGCCAGACTGGGAACAACGCTGTATAGCTGCCGAAGGAAACTGCTTTGAAGGGGACAATATTGTTGCCTTAAAAGGTAAAACTATGTTAGATAAAATATCAGTCTCATAACTTTCCTCGCGCCCATCGCAAAAAGACACCAGAGCCCTCTCACTAGGGTGAAGTGGGTAGAAAATCACGTCAATGATCAGATCGAGCAAACCCGGTCTGTATTAGAGGGTTACAGCACTCAACACACTCATATTTAAAAGTAGGTGGTAGAGTGGATAACCGAGATAAAGAAGGATTTGGCGTAGAGAATGTGCAGAAGGAGTATGAGAACAAACGAAAGGAGACGACTCTGCTCTTACCCGAATGGCTAAAGGTGAAGGAGAGGTGATACAATGCGAGGCAGTAATGAGAACAGAACTGGACACCGCTATAAGGAGGGAGGAAGGGGTAAGGGAGAAAGAATTCGGTAAGAACTAAATTAAGTAACATAGTAACTGTTCCGGCGTAAGGACAAGCGCCGCCAGGAAGATCAAGAACGATACAGCAGAGAGGGCTGCGAGATGACGTCAGCCAATAGCACGCTGACTAGGACGTCACCACGACAGGACCGGCCTCTACACGAAGAGAGTAAATGCGACGCGCCGCCCAGCCGCAGCTGCTACGTCAATGTTGTGTTTGGTGCTGTTCTCCTGTGACGTCAATATCTGTGATTTTAATCGTGTCCTGGACTTGTACATAGTGTTGCTGTCAGTGATTGTTACGTGCTACGCCGCCCAACGCTACTTTTATGCTCCGGCCGTACTTCGCCTTGTGAGTCTTTTAATGGTCACAGTGTGTAGTCTTTTGTGTACAGTTTTTAGATTTTTACAGTCACCCCCTTTTTTACGTTATCTTTCACTATGATTCCCCTTTTATGTGTCTGTTTTGCCATATTTCCTCCTTTATGTTGTTTTAAGTGTCTCCGTGTTCTGTACATACTGTCTGTCTCTCGGCTGAAAAGCGGCGACTATGCTGGTACCAGCCCAACCCATACGGGCCACTGAAATACAATAAAGAAAAAAAGAGCCGCGGCCGCACTAGAAGAGCTGCACAGGAAGACGAGCCGTGACCTGTGAACAGTGTCATATACTTGCATGGAAATTGTATTCATTGAAGGTCATTGATTATCTGCCTGTCGCCAATTGCATACGACCAGTCTTTGTGAAGACGCCAAGTATTGTCAATCTACTTTAACGTAATAAGGACCATTAAAGTGATTTGCTTTAATTGTTGATTAGCTGTCCGAGAAACCAGCATCTGAGGCACCTTATATTACACGAGTGGGCAGGCTACCACAGTAATTAACCAAATGAAGTTCATCAAGCTCCAGCGTCGTGGCAGCGCACAAACATGGGCGAATCAGATCTCTCCGGCGTTTTTTGATTACGAAACATTCGAGGAGCAACTGTTAAATACGTACTGCGGGATATGAAAACACCTGCTATTGCAGAACCCTCTTCTAAATGGGCTGTGCTATCACAATGACAGGATAAGTGCGATCGAGTTCTGTCAGGCCGAAGGGCAGAAACTAGTACATCTAGATAACCCGTTGGGAACGGTGTGCAAGTCATCTACTCTGAAGTGCCGCTTACCGTAATGTCTGCTGCGGGCTTTAGTCCATAGCCCTATAGTATCGATGGACGAATTTCTTGATTACACGGGGGGCATGCGTAATGCAGTATGCTATAGTAACAATGCAAACAGTTCTCGAGAGAATAATGGTAACAATCGGGGAGGACGGAATTGGAGGGATGTGTAAGACTCGTATAGGAACAGATTTTAGTGGGACATGTGTAAATATCAACCAGATTCTGAGAACCATGGTAGTCGTGAGTTTAGTAGAAATATAGATGATGGCTGGTATAGTGGTAATAGGCAGGCAGAAACCAGGAAACTAGCTTTTCTGTCGCCTGCGGTAAAAGAATGAAGTAAGACAAACTTTGCAAAGAATAGGACCAGATAAGTGATGAGAAAAAAAGGTAGCAGTAACGATTAGAAGGAAGGAAGAAGGCACAGATATTTTCTATCGAGATTGTGATGGGCAACGAGATATTATGGATAGTTTGGAGACAACGATCATTGAGGCAACAAAAAGTATAATCGAAGTGGAACCTTAGCGGATGTAGATTTTAAATTATCTATTTAATCACAATTATGATTTGCTACGGTTGACAGCACGATAGGTGGACAACAACAGAGGGTATAGTAAACCGTTATTCTGATGACAGAGATAAAGATTGTTTCAGAGTCACAGTTCCTAGATACTGATAAACAGGATTTGGAACCTGTGGCTGCTGTTACGGAGGATGGGCACGCAATGTAACTTGCATGTGCTGACAAAATTAACAATGTGCAGCTGGTTGTTGCGATGAACCTTATTTTAGATTCACTGACTGCAACACTCTAATCTCCCGTTCCCTAACAAATGTAAACATTCCTCATTATAGATGACAGAGAACAGTATGTTATTGACAACGATCCAGACACTGGTTTTTGGCTTGGTGAAGATAAATGTATGACTGTGATTACTGTCCTAAGGTTTACGTTGTACAAGATGAGATGGGGAAAGAGTTGGTATCATTGTAAAGGGCAACGGAAAAATTAAAAATAACCAGAAAGTTCTGCGTTCTCGAAGAAATTCTGTCCAAATTTAGAAAGGGTTTTATGACGACAATGAAACTTAGGCTCTCAGTGATATCTGAGTAAATGCAGTGGCTGTTGATAGTTTTAGCGGAACTGAGAGTGATCTGCCTGAAGAGACAGAATTGAAAAGGGAGCCAGAAGTAAAATTTCAACCTATCATGAATGTTACAGGAAACAGTATTGAAATAGATTTTTTGTTCGACGAAGATAGTAATGTGTTATGTGTGTCCAAATAATCCTTTTTAATCGTATTAGAAATATGAAAACTGTTGTTTGTAGGGCATGGATGTGTGTGACATCCTTTGGTTAGTTAGGTTTAAGTAGTTGTAAGTTCTAGGGGAGTGATGACCTCAGACGTTTAGTCCCGTAGTGCTCAGAGCCATTTGAACCATTTTTTGTTGTTTGAACTGCGACAAGATTCGGAATTAAATCTCCAACTCAGAGCTACGTAAGGCCATTAAAGAGTGAGGTTATACTCGAAGAAAAGATCATCGTAGCAAATTTGTGCAGCAAAGTTTTGTTGGGAATAGATTTTATAAGCAAGGGGCAGATTTCA
Organism: Schistocerca cancellata; assembly: GCF_023864275.1. Taxonomy (NCBI): domain Eukaryota; kingdom Metazoa; phylum Arthropoda; class Insecta; order Orthoptera; family Acrididae; genus Schistocerca; species Schistocerca cancellata. The sequence continues at coordinate 903,907,658 of NC_064627.1, read as the reverse complement.
GTTACAAACATGTTTATTAAGTTGAATGCTGTCTCCAATCACAAGCGTGTCAATTTTAAGGCTGCACCTTCAGGACTGAAAATGGTGGCAAGTATCTTTTAATGACTTGTTGTGTATAATGTTTTGATTAGTTGACTAACTTATTTAATTGTGTGGTGGTGGCACTGGATTTTATGTACTTCTTTCTTTGTGTAAGTGTCAGATGTAAATCAGGTTTACATTTCCTTTTAATTCGTTGCAGTGATGTGACAGCTGATATGTTGGTTTCTGAGCAATATCTTCTTTACGAACGCGTTTGCTAGGCGTGAGAATATGTTCTCTAACGAATGCAGCTAATGGTCGGTGTTCTTTCAGTGTGAAGACAAGGGTCACACAGAAAAGGTGAAAAACTGTATCTGCGTGTTCTGTTCTCCACACAGCAGTTGTGAGTGTATTTGCTTCTTTCTCCTGATGACTTCTTTATACGTATGGTCTGACAAGGGTGGGTACATATAGCACCATCTCTGAGTGACAATCCTGAGCTTTAATTAAGTGACTTGTGGGACTTTTTGTTTCTTTGCTACTGGACGATCCGGCTGGTAGGCCCGAAGGTTGACGCAGCGATGTTGGCTGCACTTGCAGTGATGTTGGCTGCACTGAGCCTACTGATATATGTACAAAACGTGCGCTAACGTCAGACGTAGTGCGTGCAATTCAGATTGCATCATTTGCTACGTGGCGTAAGAAAAATGTCACTTTAGTGCTTCGTAGCATGTGTAAACTCAAAATGTGTATGATAGCAACATGCAAACCGTTGCTAAATGATATGCAAATCAATCTGGAAGGGGCATTTGAGGCCGAAAACTGTTATGGTTTCAGTAGATTATTCTGTTTATTCTTTTGAGCAGAAGCTCAGTTTGTACAGTTTTGAGCACTGGCTCTGATTGGGATAGAGTTCCAATAATTAAATATTTTTCTTTCTTGTTTAGAAAGTGTCGCACTGGCATATACACAGATGCACACAAGGTTAATGGTTTATTTTGTACATGTTTTGGTATGAAGAGTCGTAGTTCTAGGTAGAATTGAGAGTGTCACACGCAAGATTTAATGTATGTTGGGATTGTAAGGCATAAGAAACGTGCCACACATGCTGATTTTACAACTGCCCAAATTATTGCTCTTGTTAACTTTTTCCCAACAAATCTATGGCTCTCTTTGGTGGGACGATGAGATTTAGTCCTAATTTCCTTGCCTGAAACACAGTGCGAAAAACAGGGTAGGTGGAGGTATTGTAACACGACAGATATTAAAGAAATCGGAGGTAGTTTTGTTTTGATCATCATGCAGTTCTGACACTTGGCAGGAGGACCCATGCGCGAGCCGGTCACTGATGTCCTTCGTTAAACTCGCTCTGATCTGTACTTGACGTCACGTCACCTGCTGCGGCACCCGCAATGCACTAGATAGCTCTGTACGTTTTTGGGTATCTGGATGTAGACATCTGAAATTACAGCAGCGTACTACACACAGATTTAATGGCAAAGCGGGATGCTTCAATTGATGTATAGACTGACTATGCAAATGAAATGTATTTAATTTGTTATTGAGCCAATGAGGTATCTGCAGCGGATCCTGACCATATATCTAATAAAAACTGTAACAAGTAAACTACAAAAAGATAGAAGGCACTGATCGAGATACATAAAACGGGCGACTACAATTTTTATTTGCGTACAGGGTGACAATTATTGAACTATATGATATAAAATCGTCATATTTCTGAACGGTTTACATTAGGACATTCAAACTGCATCGTAGCCCCAGCTGGTCATGATGAGAATAACTTTGCGCATGTATGGTTTGGTTTAGCGACGAAGTCCACTTTCATTAGGATAGGTCCGTCAATAAGCAAAATTGGAGCACTTGGTAGGACTGAGATTCGGCATTTCGCGATCGAGAAGTCTCTTCACCCCTAACGGGTGACTGTGAGGTGTGCAATGTCCAGTCACGGAATCATCCGTGCGATATTCCTTGATGGCACGGTGACTGTGCAACGGTATTGAAGGTCTCGAGAAATGATTTCATACCAAATATCCAAGTGACAAGATGTGGTTCGTGCAAGACGGAGCTCGACCATTTCGAAGCAGGAGGGTGTTTGATGTCCTGGAGAACTTTGTGGACCGCATTCTGGCTCTGGGGTACCTAGAAGCCTCTGGCATGAACCTCGATCGGATTGCATATCCTCCTGATCTGAACTTAAGTGACTCCTTTTCCTGGGGCTATATTAAAGGCAAGGTGTTCAGCAATAGCCCCGAAACCATTGGTGAGCTGAAAACTGCTTTTTAGTAGGTCATCGACAGCATCGATGTTACAAGACTTCAGCGTGGCATGCAGAATTTCGTGTCTTCGTTTGCGCCACATCACAGCCAATGACGGCAGGCATATCGAACATGTCATAACCTAAACTCGTATACCTGTAGTGACTTTGCATGTTGAATAAAGTGTGTGAACGTCGTAGTTTGTAACTAACTTACTTTTTCTCATGTTGTTGTTGTTGTGGTCTTCAGTCCTGAGACTGGTTTGATGCAGCTCTCCATGCTACTCTATCCTGTGCAAGCTTCTTCATCTCCCAGTACCTACTGCAACCTACATCCTTCTGAATCTGCTTAGTGTATTCATCTCTTGGTCTCCCCCTACGATTTTTACCCTCCACACTGCCCTCCAATACTAAATTGGTGATCCCTTGATGCCTCAGAACATGTCCTACCAACCGATCCCTTCTTCTGGTCAAGTTGTGCCACAAACTTCTCTTCTCCCCAATCCTATTCAATACTTCCTCATTAGTTATGTGATCTACCCATCTAATCTTCAGCATTCTTCTGTAGCACCACATTTCGAAAGCTTCTATTCTCTTCTTGTCCAAACTATTTACCGCCCATGTTTAACTTCCATACATGGCTACACTCCATACAAATACTTTCAGAAATGACTTCCTGACACTTAAATCTATACTCGATGTTAACAAATTTCTCTTCTTCAGAAACGCTTTCCTTGCCATTGCCAGTCTACATTTTATATCCTCTCTACTTCGACCATCATCAGTTATTTTGCTCCCCAAATAGCAAAACTCCTTTACTACTTTAAGTGTCTCATTTCCTAATCTAATTCCCTCAGCATCACCTGACTTAATTCCACTACATTCCATTATCCTCGTTTTGCTTTTGTTGATTTTCATCTTATATCTTCCCTTCAAGATACCATCCATTCCATTCAACTGCTCTTCCAAGTCCTTTGCTGTCTCTGACAGAATTACAATGTCATCGGCAAACCTCAAAGTTTTTATTTCTTCTCCATGGATTTTAATACCTACTCCGAAATTTTCTTTTGTTTCCTTTACTGCTTGCTCAATATACAGATTGAATATCATCGGGGAGAGGCAACAACCCTGTCTTACTCATTTCCCCATCGCTGCTTCCCTTTCATGTCCCTCGATTCTTATAACAGCCATCTGGTTTCTGTACAAATTGTAAATAGCCTTTCGCTCCCTGTATTTTACCCCTGCCACCTTTAGAATTTGAAAGAGAGTATTCCAGTCAACATTGTCAAAAGCTTTCTCTAAGTCTACAAATGCTAGAAACGTAGGTTTGCCTTTCCTTAATCTTTCTTCTAAGATAAGTCGTAAGGTCAGTATTGCCTCACGTGTTCCAGTATTTCTACGAAATCCAAACTGATCTTCCCCGAGGTTGGTTTCTACTAGTTTTTCCATTCGTCTGTAAAGAATTCGTGTTAGTATTTTGCAGCTGTGGCTTATTAAACTGATTGTTCGGTAATTTTCACATCTGTCAACACCTGCTTTCTTTGGGTTTGGAATTATTACATTCTTCTTGAAGTCTGAGGGTATTTCACCTGTCTCATACATCTTGCTGACCAGATGGTAGAGTTTTGTCAGGACTGGCTCTCCCAAGGCCGTCAATAGTTCCAATGGAATGTCTACTCCGGGGGCCTTGTTTCGAGTCAGGTCTTTCAGTGCTCTGTCAAACTCTTCACGCAGTATCGTATCTCCCATTTCATCTTCATCTACATCCTCTTCCATTTCCATAATATTGTCCTCAAGTACATCGCCCTTGTATAGACCCTCTATATACTCCTTCCACCTTTCTGCTTTCCCTTCTTTGCTTAGAACTAGATTTCCATCTGAGCTCTTGATGTTCATACAAGTGGTTCTCTTATCTCCAAAGGTCTCTTTAATTTTCCTGTAGGTAGTATCTATCTTACACCTAGTGAGATAAGCCTCTACATCCTTACATTTGTCCTCTAGCCATCCCTGCTTACCCATTTTGCACTTCCTGTCGATCTCATTTTTGAGATGTTTGTATTCCTTTTTGCCTGCTTCATTTACTGCATTTCTATATTTTCTCCTTTCATCAATTAAATTCAATATTTCTTCTGTTATCCAAGGATTTCTACTAGCCCTCGTCTTTTTACCTACTTGATCCTCTGCTGCCTTCACTACTTCATCCCTCAAAGCTACCCATTCCTCTTCTACTGTATTTCTTTTCCCCATTCCTGTCAATTGTTCCCTTATGCTCTCCCTGAAACTCTGTACAACCTCTGGTTCTTTCTGTTTATCCAGGTCCCATCTCCATAAATTCCCACCTTTTTGCAGTTTCTTCAGTTTTAATCTACAGGTCATAACCAATAGATTGTGGTCAGAGTCCACATCTGCCCCTGGAAATGTCTTACAATTTAAAACCTGGTTCCTAAATCTCTGTCTTACCATTATATAATCTATCTGATACCGTCTAGTATCTCCAGGATTCTTCCATGTATACAGCCTTCTATCATGATTCTTAAACCGAGTGTTAGCTATGATTAAGCTGTGCTCTGTGCAGAATTCTACCAGGCGGCTTCCTCTTTCATTTCTTAGCCCCAATCCATATTCACCTACTACGTTTCCTTCTCTCCCTGTTCCTACACTCGCATTCCAGTCACCCATGACTATTAAATTTTCGTCTCCCTTCACAATCTGAATAATTTCTTTTATTTCATCATACATTTCTTCAATTTCTTCGTCACCTGCAGAGCTAGTTAGCATATAAACATGTACTATTGTAGTAGATGTGGTCTTCGTATCTATCTTGGCCACAATAATGCGTTCACTATGCTGTTTGTAGTAGCTTACCCGCATTCCTATTTTCCTATTCATTATTAAACCTACTCCTGCATTACCCCTATTTGACTTTGTGTTTATAACCCTGTAGTCACCTGACCAGAAGTCTTGTTCCTCCTGCCACCGAACTTCACAATTCCCACTATATCTAACTTTAACCTACCCTTTTCCCTTTTTAAATTTTCTAACCTACCTGCCCGATTAAGGGATCTGACATTCCACGCTCCGATCCGTAGAACGCCAGTTTTCTTCCTCCTGATAACGACATCCTCTTGAGTAGTCCCCGCCCGGAGATCCGAATGGGGGACTATTTTACCTCCGGAATATTTTACCCAAGAGGACGCCATCATCATTTAATCATACAGTAAAGCTGCATGCCCTCGGGAAAAATTACGGCCGTAGTTTCCCCTTGCTTTCAGCCGTTCGCAGTACCAGCACAGCAATGCCGTTTTGGTTATTGTTACAAGGCCAGATCAGTCAATCATCCAGACTGTTGCCCTTGCAACTACTGAAAAGGCTGCTGCCCCTCTTCAGGAATCACTCGTTTGTCTGGCCTCTCAACAGATACCCCTCCGTTGTGGTTGTACCTACGGTACGGCTATCTGTATCGCTGAGGCACGCAAGCCTCCCCACCAGCGGCAAGGTCCATGGTTCATGGGGGGGCTTTTTCTCATATAGTTGAATAATGTCTCCTTGTACTTAATGAGTCAAAGTAAGGTGACAGAATAAGGTACTTAATTGAACTTAGTGTAATTATTACGCAGGACAGGGACATGGACAGCATGGTGGAAGATGTCAGTAAAAGTATCACACATAACAAACAAAATTTAGATCCTAAGTTTTCTGCAGTATGTAATACTAGCGATTGTAAATACATAATTAAAGTTTTTCATATTTTTGTCCATAGCTCAAATTCCATTAAAGTTACATGAATCCGGATGCACAGCTAACAGAAACAATATTATTTTCTTATTTGATATGTGAATTTACCTTAGCACCTTCACAGAAATACAAAACTTCCGAATTTATTTTGCAGATTAACGTCTGTGTTCGTATTATTTAATGCAACAGGTTGTAATAATTTTTTATTCTTCGCCTAGATAAGTTTGATAGTATCATAGAACTACACTGATAGCTAGTGTAAAGGCTAGTTTGGTGTGAAGTGATCCCTTCTTTGCCCACAGAGTACTTTGCCATTGGTGACTACATGGACGAGGAAGCGCTGAGTAAATGGTTGCGACCAATGCGCGAGGATATCTACTGGGAGAACGTGGTGTTTGCGGTCCGCAAGGGTTGGCCTTACCTTGAACAGCTCAATGATATCATCGACAGACTCTTCGAGGCTGGGATAATAAGCACGTGGGAGGGACAGGTGTGTTTACAAACCAGCCTCTGCTGATGTCTGATGCCTAAAAGATATAGATCATTCCCAATTAATATTAATTTATGTCAAAATATTAATTTCATTAGATACAGTAGTTCTTACTGGCATGTACTTGTCAAAGATGTCTCATTACAGGCATATTAATGAGCCTAACTGAGTTCCTCCATCAGCATCCTTCCTCTGAGAAGCCATTGGTACGTCTTGTCCTAAAATGCACTCTTAAGACTAAATAAATTGCGATGGACCACGGTAGAATTATCCGAGTTGGTACAGAGATGATGTATGTGTACAGACTAACAAATGATCACAGTTTCAGAAAACTTGGCTGGTTGATTGAGGAGAAAGAGCTTTACAAATCTTGCAAGTTATTAATTAGTTGGTGAATCTATAGCCGTTATGCGAGGAGCTATTAAGCTTAGCGTTAATTGACAGAGATAGTGGGTTTCCTCTTGAGGGACATCGGGCCGAATTATGCCCAACTAACGGGTTAGACTGTCAATATCTGGAGCTGGTTGAGGGGCCCTGACCATAATTCTACAAACGTTGTTAATTTGGGAGAGATCCGGGGAAGTTTCTGGCTAAGGTGGGGTTTGGTGAGCACGGAACGAGCATTAGAAACTCTCGCCTTTTGTAGGCGGACATTATCTTGCCGAAATGTAAGCCCAGGCTGCCTTCCCTTGAAGGAGAATAAAACGGTGCTTAGAATATCATCGATATACCACTGTGTTGTAAGGGTGCCACGGAAGACAACCGAAGGGGTTTTGTTATGAAAAGGAATGGCACTCCTGGTTATCAGGACGAAAAGTTACGGACATTCAGATCCGTATTTCATCACTGTCCAGGGGGTCTCCAGGTAACTTCACTGGTAATCGGAAGACAGTTAGAACTGGGACTCATCAATGGAGACAATTCTACTCCAGTCAATGGGATTCTAGGCCGAGTACATGTCCGGAGGGGTTCTGGAGAGCGTTGGGATACCAACCTGACTGTCGGCCATACTATGGCCGACAACCGTGAGTGATGGCCTGGGATGCCTTTTCTTTTCGTAGCAGGACCCATTTGGTTGCCATCCGCGGTCTTTTGAATGCCAACGGCTTTCCTACATCGTATTAGGCATCGTAATGTCTCTCCATATTCTTGGCCGGTCCATGTAATATTGTGGTTAACCCCTGGCTGTTATCAGGTGTCCAGTTACATATGACATCAGGTGTCCTGATTTGATTCTAATGCACGTTAGTCCTATGTACTCATGGATTCACACTACTCCAGCTGTTATACAGAGTGTGCAAAAAAAAGGGATGCCCAAATTCTCAGGAAACATTTCAATCACGTAGAAGAGAAAATATGTTATATAAATAAGTCTGCAGAAATGCTTTACTTCCATGTTGTAGCTCACTTTCTACAATTCTTCAATACATTAATCTTGGGAAACAAACAGGAAAAGAACGTTTCAGCACAGTATGAAACTATTTCCTAAATGAAGTGTTTAAAATACTTTCCATTAGCAATGATACAAGCAATGGATGACTTATTGGAAGATGCAGCCCTAGAAAATTGCGTACAGTTTCACAGCATTCCACAATACGGACTCAAAGACTCTGTACGTGCAGTATCGGGGTTTTTTATGAAGAAGTTTTCGAATGCTCTCGCAAATAAAATTCTGGTGGTTTTAGGGTAGGAGGGCGTGGAGGCCAAGCAATTGGTCCGTCTCTCCTTACCCGTCTTTCACGGAATCTGTTATAAGAAGCCCAAGAACCTTATAACTTAAATGAGGAGGAGCTCCATCAGTCACGAAGTACAGGTTTTACCGCTGTTGTGAAGTCTTTCTACGAGAAAGAATGGTTCCTCCCTTGAAACTTTCTCCATTGAGCCTGGTTGGAAGAATATGAGGCCCTAACAAACGGCCACCAGTAGTGACGGCCCAAACGCCGACAGAAAATCTTTCTTGATGACGTGATTGCACAATTTCGTGAGGATTCTCGATGGCGCAAGTGTGCTAAATGAGAACGTTTACAATCTGATCAGGTTAAAACTGAGACTCACCCGTGAAGAGCAATTTTACAATAAAATGCGGGCTGACATTGCTGAATGAACCATTCGCTGAAATGCAGCCGTGCAGAAACATCAGCTACAGTGTATTGCCTGAAAACCTTGTACTTCGTTCGCATACATGAGTTTCTCATGTATCATTCTTCAGGGCAGTCATGTGGTGAACGCTGCTTATTGCCGCTAACTGTCTTACGCTGACACTATGGTTTTCGTCAACTGCCTGAAGAAGTTCCTCCTCCAGCTGATATGTCCTTGTACGCCTCCCAACAGCATTAAGAAGTTCCTTCTCCAGTTGATGTGTCCCAGTCCTTTATGGCCTCCCCGAGAAGCGAATAGCAGGCTCAAACGTCCCATGCTCCCTAAGAAGACGATCAATTGCTTCCAACGAACTCCTCTCGTGGCGCTGGGATCATTACCATCTGCAGATTCCTACAGCAAATGGGCATCTGCCAACTTCACATCTGAGTACACTTCCATTGAACTGTACTGGAAACCAAGTCAGTGGTGAATCAGTGGTGAACACTAAAGGCTTGAGTCTATCTGTGTGCACAGTCTCTGATGCCCAACCAACAGTTCATGCTACGTGCTTGGACAATCCGTGACGAACTCTAAGCAGTTTATGCAAAGTGATACATGCTAATAGAGCAATGAAATTACCAGCATGTCAACAATGAATTTAGTTGCTTGTCACAACATATGGGCTACTAACACATTATAACACGAGCAATGAAGTGAGTCACATGACAACATTACCTTAGTTCTACAGCAACAGCAAATACTGGCGGTGAACCGAAGGGTTACAAATTACTACATCTTCTAACCAAACATAACGAAAAGCGTACTGTAACGTTTCATGTAAGAAAACATTTCATGCAATGGTCGAACGTTCTGTTTCTGTGTGTTTTCCCGTGATTACTGTCATTATGAAGGGAAGTAGAAAATGAGCTATAGAATATAAGTATAGTGTCAGCAGACCCACGTCAGTATAACACATTTTATTTCTCTATGTGCGAGGAATGTTTCACGAAAGATTGGTCGTATCTTTTTGTTACACTCTTCATAAAATTAGCCATTTAATAACGATCTTGGATTCGAAATTAGTCTTGGAATCAGCGTTTTTAGCAATTAAAGCGAAATGCCTATATGGGAGATGTGAGAAGTGTTGAAAAAAAAAAAATTAATTACATTTTCCCAATGCCCTATCCATCCGTCGTAGCCTGTCGTTTGCTTCACTTACAACTGGGCCTATATTCTCGTTCCACTTCATACCTCTACGGATTGTTACTGCCAAATATTGATATAACGTGCCCTACTTTACACAGTACTCTTTATTCGGTAATCAGGTGATTATCATTGTCATGATCATCACCATGATCATTTAAATTCATGGGTTTGGTTCAAGGAACGCTTTCCAGTTTGAGTTTTCTTAGCTCCATAGTTCCCTGGGCCGACTTACGTTCTCTAACCCTTTGGTATATGTTTCAAAGTTTTTATAGAATATCTGCCGTATTGCATACTGTTCATGTGTTCCATTGCTACCAATATGCGTCGATTTCATCTGTTATTTAAGTTGTTTAATGTCATTTTTAATATCTTCGTTTCTTAATTCGTCTTCTAGTTTACATCGTTTAACTGATCTGAGGAATTGTATTTATGACGGCACTACGAATTTTTATATTTCTTATTTGCGGTCTATGATTCAGACCCATAAAACCTCAATGGGACAGTTTGTGTTTTATAAAATTTCTTTAGCATTTCTTTACATGTGTTACGTATAATGCCATTTTATTTGTCGTACAGACACCCCATAATTTTGGTATTTCATTCTTTATAACTTCATCATAGTGCAAAGAATCGTGGCTGGTCAGTTAGTTAGAAGAATGTAATTGTTGATTATTTAGTCTACTACCACTATTTAATGATTGCATCTTTTTAATGCCATTAACTTACAATTTTTATCAGTTTAGTTTAATTTGAAAATATCTCTTTTTATTTCTTCTTCTGGGGTGGATATTGTAAACTGACAGACAGCATACATTAATGTTTTTGTATAATGGTTCTCATCTCATTCTGTTTCTTCGTCGTTCTTTTCTTTCCTAATTCCACATTTTAATCATATAATTTATATATAAACTTGATTTGATTGGGGAAAGACTGCAAACCTTGCCTAACTCCATGGTTAGTTACAATGCAGTTGTTACTTATTTTGTTAGCAGTTTCTATATCAAATTACTTTCGTTGTATGGCTTTTTATATCCTTTATTAAGTGTTGTGGAATTTCATTTTCGTTTAAAATTAAACTCTATCTAACGCCTTGACATAGCTGATAGAAGCTATGTATGTCTCATTGTTAAGCTCTCTTCTTCTATTTATAAATATATGGTTTCTAGTTAAAAATGTTTCGACAATATCCCGTATTCTCCAAGAAGATATTTAGGAAATCTGAAATTTCGTAGTTGTAAGTGAATCTGCTATATTTTAATAACTCGCTGTTAATGTCATTTATATTAGCCGCATTTCTTTCTTCATTGGTTTCAAAGATTCTTCAAATTCTGTTAATATTAGCAGACCTATTTCTCTCCCACCTACATTCATTTCTGTTTGTTCCATCAAGTTGTGGTCATAAGAAATGTTCTTATAGATTTCTTCACATTGTTTATTTTTGACTATATTAATGATTGATATATCTTTTTCTTGTCTGTTCAAATGTTTCATTTCTGTACAGGCAATTCCTTTTTGTCCTAAATGTAATTTTCTGGTTTACTTCTATATTTGGCACAAATTGCACTGGGTGCTTTTTTATGTTCCTATTTAGCAATTTCTGTTTGTTAATAATATTCTGCTCTTAATTCCCTCCTAACCTCTTGTTATCACATCTTTTAAATCTTTTTCCCAGTGCTTCAAATGTAGGATTCTGTAAGCTACTACTAATATTCTCTCATTCTTCATTAATATCTGCAGTAGCAACTTTCAATAGCAATTATTCATTTCCTCTTTTTGCATATAATGGTTGTATGCCCTTACATTTTATTAAGTGTACTTTAAATGTCATATATTTATTTCTATTAGTGTTATTATTTCTTCTCCATTGCCCAGAATATTATTTTTAGAAACTGAGAAATATTCGTAGGAAAAGATGTCAATTCCTTAATGTACTCTTATGTCAGTTACCCACAATGATTCTTTTTGGTTAACAGTTATGTATTCAATTGTGGATCTGCGATCTCGAATTGATGATGTATGCCTGTGACTAACATTTTGTTTTTAAAAAGCCAAGCCATTTTCCAGTTATTAAAAATTGGCAATTCTTTTAGATTGGTTTAGATTTAGTTTTCGTTGCGTAGACAAAAAATGTGATGATTCTCGTGAGTGTGGGATATATCAGAAAGTATAACATGAAAAACATAGAGCATTTAAATATGATACTGATCTTCCTCATAATTTGTCAATAGATTGTCTAAGTATGTGAATAAATATAGCAATTTGTAAGTGCTAATAATTACAGAATTTATGCACTTTCAGAATGCAACGCAGTTATGCATTTTTAATCAATTCATCATACACAAAACAGCTAACCTTCACTGTTCTGACCAAGTGCTGTCAAAACTAATAACTAAAAGATATTTTTACTGAAACTGTTCTAAGACTACTGTTAAGATATTTATCTACAAAGTAAAAGTAGTTGCGTATCGAAAAGTCTTTCAAACTGTGTTTAAACTGTGCTTCATCTGAAACCAAGTTTTTAATCGTTTCTGACAATTTATTGAAAATGTATGTTCCTGAATATTAGAACACTATTTGGACAAAGGGGAGTGATTTTAAGCGTTTATGTAGATTGTTCTTATTCCTAATACTTATGCTATATATGGAGCTACTGGGTGGAGATTGAGACATATTGCTTGCAACAAATTTCATTAAGGAATGAATATACTGAGAAGCAGTGGTTACAATACGCAGTTCCTTTAACAGCTTTCTACATGATGTTCTTGCATTTACACCACAAATAAGTCTTATTACATGATTTTGCACTTGAAACGCTTTTGCTTAGTTTATCGAGTTACCCCAGATTGTGATCCCATATGAAATAATGGAATGAAAGAATGCAAAGCATGCAGTATTTTAAATTTGTATTCCTCCATCTGACATCATTCTCATTCCAAATATACATATTTATTTAGGCGCTCCATCCATTCTGTAGTATGCCCTCCCCAACAGAATTTAATATCGAGTTGTAATCCCAGAAATTTAACACAGTCAACCTCTTCGATCTGCATGTCTTCACATGTTATACACATGCTGGAAGGAAATGTCTTACAGGTTCTCAATTGAATATAGGTGGTGTTTTCAACGTTTAGTGACAGTGCATTAGCTTTAAAGCATTTATGAATGTTAGTGAAATTCGATTACCAGACATTCATAAATCTGTACTTGACTTGCTATTTATTGAAATGTTTGTATCATCTGCACACGAAACAAGTCTGGCAATGTAATAGACAAGAGATTTATTAATTTACTGAAGAAAAGCAGCAGGACCCAGATCGAACCCTGAGGAATACCACAGGTAATTAATCACCAATCTGATGAAGAGTGATTACTTCCTCTACAGGAGATTCGCAACGACATCATGTGTTTAGTGTTAGTTAGGTAAGATTCGTACTATTTCACAGCAGTGCCGGTAGCAACATAATATTACTGAACAGAACGCTGCGATTCATCCACTCAAAGGATTTTAAGGTTCAAAAAATGGCTCACAGCACTATGGGTCATAACTGCTGTGGTCATGAGTCCCCTTGAACGTATAACTACTTAAACCTAACTAACCTAAGGACATCACACACATCCATGACCGAGGCAGGATTCGAACCTGCGACCATAGCGGTCGCGCGGTTCCAAACTGTAACGCCTAGAACCGCTCGGCCACTGCGGCCGGCGGATTTGAAGGGGTCACAGAAAATGCCAGTAGCTTCAAATATGTTATCTAATGAATTAAGTACATTCTCACTGTTCGTGTTATTAGCTTTCTCTAGGTCGGAACCCTCAATGAACTCAAACTGTAAGTTCGGCAATATATTATTTGCAACCGACGTCCCGTCACTGGATTGTCAGCAATATCAAAAATTGCCGCCGTCGCTTCTTAACACTATGCCACAAAGCTATTATATGTCTAGCGTGTGCTTCTGCGTTCGCTTATTACGTCGATAACGTCTTTCACACCCTCGTTATCTCTGAAATCACATCATCTTATTACACGCTATTGACTGCAGTCAATCATACGAGTACATATGGCGATGTTATTTTGTAATTTTTTTTTTAATTTTTTATAATTCGCGTCAGTAATTTAATAATATAACGTACTCTTGTACTTCAGTTTAAGTCGACCTAATTCTGATCAGGCATACATATGAAATTGTATTTGCTTATAGAGACATCTATATGATGACTTCCACCGGCTATCCCCACCACTCATCCCCGTGACATTTATATCACAGTCCACAATTACCTAGTCATCCTACCTAAAACACTAAAATACGTTGTCGGACCAAAAGCAGCGGGACGTCCTACGTAATGCGGAATTGGCACTGGACAGTGAGTGACTGGAAGAGTGTGTTATGGAGTGAATAATCGACGTATACCTTGCGGGAAACAGATGAAAGGGTCTGAGGTCTGAGTTTGGCGAATCAGTGGGAGAACGGTATCTCTCATCATTTTTAAAGCCAACAGTGAAGTACGAAAGTCTCTGTATGGGTACGGTTTTCGTATTTAAGGTTTGGACCCTTTACTGCTCTTAATGAAACGTGAATATGGAACGGTATGAACACATTTTGCAGCACTACGTTCTGTGTACGGTAAAGAAACAGTTTGGAGACAATGATTGCATCATTATGATAATACATTGTCATAAAGCAGCATCTGTGAGGCAATGGTTCGTGTACAGTCACAATTCTGAAATGGATTGTCCCGCAGCAGTCCCAACTTAAACCCAAAGGAGCACATTTGGGATGAGTTAGAACATCGACAACAGTTCAGACCACAGGGTCCTACATTATATTCTTTCTGATTTCGCCACTTGAGAAATAATGAGCTACCATTCCTCCACAAACACTCAGGCACCTCACTGAAAGTATCTGCACCAGAATTCAAGCTGTCATAAGGGCGAAGGGCATGTAGGCCACACATTAATGCCCACTAATTCGTATCCAGATACTTTTGATCAAATAATATACTTTCGACTCGATTGGAAAGCAGCCTAAAATCCAAAAATATTCACCAGACAAAAGAAAGTCCACAATAGACTAAAACTGCTGACAGGCTGGACACAGGGATTATTTTCCTTAACATTCTACGTAACCTACAAGACCCTCATCTGTCCCATCCTACCTATGCCAGTGTTGCATGGACCTCATCCCCATCCTAAGTACTACGAATCCCACACAAACCTAGAACGTCGTTTATTAGGCCTTGCCTTCTCCATCTGCCTACACATTCACACCCACCTCCTGTACCAGTTAATCACATTCACACATCGTCTTTAAACGTGAGACTCGACGCCCAATAGTCTCGATAATCCCCCCCCCCCTCTCCATCCTTGAGAACCCTCCCTGCTGCCGCACCTCTATTAACAGGCCGCACCTCCCCTTCATCTCCACGCACTCCATTTACTTACCAAAGGATTTCAATCGCTTTTCCCTCCTAGACCATTAACTTATTTTCGGGATCGATCACTCTACCAACCAACAGTAAACTACTGTGCCCAAATCACAACAAAGAAAGGCTCTAACCCTCTCTTTCCTTGTCCGGCTGTCATCCCACCCCTATCCTAACACTTAAATCCCAGGTTTCAGTCATTTTCCACAAATATATTCCTCATCATTTTCGACCCAACATCCTCCGCAATATCTTCCACATCTCGATCTCCACTCACAATGTGTAAAACCTGTAGTTTATCTTTAGTATTCAAGAAATGTGATGTAGACTAAATGTTTTCATTCGATGTGTCGTACTTGATATTTGTAGGATCGACATTTCTCAAACACTTGTCTTCAACAGCCGATATGTTATGCCAGAGAGATTATGAATACAATCACTGTGATATTTTGTTGCCAGTGGCATTCTGTGAGAAGTGAGTGAGTCGTGTGATGGACACATTGCTGAGCACTGCCTGCTTATCTGTAATTTACGATGTGTTTGGAAAACCGAAAGTTTTACTGGGATTTCTCTTTCTAGGTTCGACTTAGTAGTTTCATTGTACAGATCTGAATAACCTATTCTCATGGACTGCTCTCAGAGGTTTAGAATTATCACTCTGTTACCATTTCAATAATTAATTTCATGACAGAGTCATATTTGTAAAAAGAAGTAAGTTTTGTGAGAATCGTTAAAACTGCAAAGGAGGATATTTGAGTTTCAATATAATTTTTGAATGCTAGCCCCTTTACCTCAATCAGCACACTCAGTATCCACCACCGTCTAATAATTTGATGTGTGAATGGACACACTGTACTTTGCACAGTGGTTAAAACTGAAGCATGATCTGCTAACAATAGTTGCATGTCCTTGAATTGCACTACGCAAGGCTTCCTGATATTGAGCTGGTATGCCGCTCCGCTGTATTTTTATGTTCATCACTTCGAGAAATAACTCGTCTCCATTGCCACAGGTAAGCCAAGCTAATTAGTTAGGGCCACTTGTACGTCATACATTATAGTAAGATAATACAGTTAAACACTGCATTTAAAAATTGTTTAAAGGGTGAGTTTAGGTAAAGTTTAGTGACGATTTCACTTACTTTGTTCGAGAGTTTCATTCTTACAGGCAGTTTTATATTTAAGTGCGTATTATCTAGCACTGAAGAACATTTGGAGACGCAAGATTTTGAAGGAAACGGACATATATATATTTATCTATACAGACTGTTAAATCCTTATTTGATTTATTGATTCTTTAATGTTGACTAAAGTGGTTTTGTATGTTTCTTCATGTTCCATAGGACTATTTCTAATTGCAGAAGTCTCACAAATCTCTTAACCACAAACAATATCGCGTGATCGTTGACTCATGACATTTATAGGGAGAGATCGTGATGCCTGTTACGTCCTGATCAACCTCGATACTGGGGGTACTGAACATTCCAGTACACTCTCCAGATCTCTCACCCAGTGAACAGACGTAGTCACGGGTTACCAGTAGACTGAAATGCCACTGCTCTTCAGCAATTACAAGTGATGTACTCTGGTACGGAGACAGTATTGGGATGAAGTACCCTTATCTGTTATCCAGTCTCAGTTTGACTCGATAGCGGCCCGGTTAGAGCGAGTGTATCTGCAGTTCAGTATACCGAGTTTGCCACACTAGACAGGGTGATTTAGCTGCCCCTATCGAAACCGTTTTATTCAATCCGCAATGTTATATCTGGCCTTTGTAATGTAATAAAATAAAATAAAATTATTTGTTTTGTGACTATTAGTGTGATGTAATAAAATAATATGAGCCGTGACTTATACAAAAAAGAAACACACATTAATGCAATGGATCAGCATAAAAGAGAAATAACTAACCTAGGAATATTATTAACAGTGCAATATGTTGTTTAATTTAGCCCGACGTGTATAAGCACTCAGTAAACTAGTTCAGTTCTCAGGGTAGTTACGTAATCGTCTATAATTATTGTCCTTTTATTATTTATCCAACACTAGGATCGTGAGAAGTCGTGTGCTTATTGCACCAGAGAATATTTGCCAAATCTGTTCCATGTACACTACTGTAGTACGTAAGTTAATGTCGTGGTTTCGTCTCGATTCCCCAATATAATATAACAAGAGTAGCATCTACAAATGAAATCCTATAATGGGACTGGAATCCTATGACCAGACCTTTTCTGCCTGGGATTTTATCTCGTTATATAAAGAAAATCTGTAAATTAAATTGTTAAATTATTAGTAGCTGCCTCCGGTCATGTGGGATCTGAAATAAAGTTAATTGTCCTAACCGACGGCACGTCTCGTAGATGAGCTAAAAGAAAAATGTTAAAGATTTTTCTAAGATGGCGCCTAACAATGAAAATTCTTTGTTAAGGCCCATATCTACTTAAGACAATAAAGGTGTCAGATTCACAATAGACTGATCACATACACAAATTCTTTTCACAAAATAACCATTATATTTTTCGGGTTTTAAGTACGTCTTACATTATCAGCTGGTACAGCGAGATGGGCTTTACACAAGCACGTCCTCTTAGGTCCGAATCCAAGCAGATAAGATAAGCAAATGACAAAGGAAAGATAGCTCATGCATAGAAGCGCAAGACTCCATGGAATAACATGTCCATTGTAGTTCTATCTCTTCTTCTTTGACGTACTTGTCGATTATTTATAAAATCTATCGTAATATTTAGTTTACATTTTTTTTAAACCAAGTCCACCCAAGACAAATAGTACACCTTCATAAACTATGCGCGAGATTTCCGACCTCTCGCTCGCTACATGCAAACTATTAGTCCTATAGAAAAAATGGAGAGGACATTTTTGTGGAAAATGTAATGTACTTAAATTTTATGTGACTTCGTAGGCTTTCCCGGTCTTATAATTCAGTGTAGTCTCCATCTGTCCACCATCATCAGTTTTCATTGGGCCTCAGCAGCAGAGTTCATCTGAAGATGGCGGACATGAATCTCCGAAATTTCGAATCACATTGATCTTAGGCTCTAGGAGGAGACCAGAGTCCACTATCAAGAGTTAAGGTTTGTACTGGGATACGTTTTTGCTAGAGGCCACGGTTTTCGATTTATTCAATAAAAAGTACAAAAGTAACCTTCAGTCGCACCTCCAGCCCCACAGGCATCTCTCACCAGTCAGGATTTCTCGTATGTAATTCGTGGAGCTCCTTCCTACCACGGTACATAAATTTCGGACTGCACGAACTGTTCCCGATATTCGATCTTTTTCGGTCTGTATTGGTTGGGATGTTACGCCACCAGCATAGTAGGCTACTTCTTAACATTGATAATTTAAAAGTGCCCGTAATTAAATAAAAACTACTATCTAAAATGTTCCACTAAAACTAATTACGTAGACAATTCGATCCAGACTTATTATTTACACGTACAGTTTTTTCACAGTCCGAAGGCCGGACTAATGTAACGATAGAGCAAGTGTTTACTATACTTTACTTTACAAAACTGATAGTTAAAGTTTATGTTATGTTATGTTATGTAAACCGGGGACCTAGAAACGACGGAGAGGCTCCGTCCACGCCGTAGCCGCAGTGGTCCGCAACCCCACGACGACTACCGCAGTCCACTTCATCGCTCCGCCGCTCTCACCGAACCCAGGGTAATTCTGCGGTTCGACCCCTCAATGGACCCCCCAGGGAACGTCTTACACCAGACTAGTGTAATCCCTATGTATGCGTGGTAGAGTATTGGTGGTGTACGCGTACGTGGAGAACTTGTTTGCGCAGCAATCGCCAACATAGTGTAGCTGAGGCGGAATAAGGGGAATCAGACCGCATTTGCCGAGGCAGATGGAAAACCGCCTAAAAACTATCCACTGACTGACCGGCTCACCTGACCTTGACACAAATCCACCGGATGGATTCGTGCCGGGGACTGGCGCTCCTTCCCGTCCGGAAAGCCGTGCGTTAGACAGCATGGCCAACCGGGCGGGCTAGTTAAAGTTTACTCAGACAACAATTTTACAATTTTTAACTGCCTCGACCAAGCCGGTGGTGTAAGACGGCCAGTCAATGAAGATCAAAAAAGGTCGAACGTGGGAAATAATACTTGCAGTCGCAATATTTTTGTGATAGGACTGAGAGCCGTAGATAATATACTAGAAATCCTGATTGATGGGGGCTGAGTCATGGAATGCGGTTTGTTTTGAAAGCCACTTTTGTACGTTTTTCTTCAATAACTCCATAATACGGCCTCTAGCGAAGCAGTACCCCAGTACAAAATTTCAGTGCATTACATTTCCTACAAAGAGCTCCCATTCATTTTTACTGTAGGCCTAATAGTTGGCACGTAAAGAATCAGAGAATATGAAGCTCTTATGCGTGTTTTATAAAGAGCAGATATAACACTGCGGGTTGCATAGAATGACATCGATAGGGGCAGCTGCATTACCCTGTGTCTTCCCAAATCATCTGTACTTCCCGCTAAATTGTCCACGTTAATTATTTGCTACCATTCCAAGTCTCGCAGTTTTAATTCCCAGAAATGTACTTGTTAGAAAGGTAGTATGTAACTTCCTGGCAGATTAAAACTGTGCGCCCAACCGAGACTCGAACTCGGGACTTTTGCCTTTCGCGGGGAAGTGCTCTACCATCTGAGCTACCGAAGCACCTTCCGAGTTCGAATCTCGGTCGGTCACACAGTTTTAATCTGCCAGGAAGTTTTATATCAGCGCACACTCCGCTGCAGAGTGAAAATATCATTCTGGAAACCTCCCCCTGGCTGTGGCTAAGCCATGTTTCCGCAATATCCTTTCTTTCAGGAGTGTTAGTTCTGCATGGTTCGCAGGAGAGCTTCTGTAAAGTTTGGAAGGTAGGAGACGAGATACTGGCAGAAGGTGTGAGGACCGCGCGTGAGTCGTGCTTCGGTATCTCAGATGGTAGAGCACTTGCCCGCGAAAGGCACAGGTCCCAAGTTCGAGTCTCGGTCGGGCACACAGTTTTAATCTGCCAGGAAGTTTTATATCAGCGCACACTCCGCTACAGAGTGAAAATCTCATTCTGGAAACCTCCCCCTGGCTGTGGCTAAGCCATGTTTCCGCAATATCCTTTCTTTCAGGAGTGCTAGTTCTGAGTGGTTCGCAGGAGAGCTTCTGTAAAGTTTGGAAGGTAGGAGACGAGATACTGGTAGAAGCAGAGGTGTGAGGACCGGGCGTGAGTCGTGCTTCGGTAGCTCAGATGGTAGAGCACTTGCCCGCGAAAGGCAAAGGTCCCGAGTTCGAGTCTCGGTCGGGCACACAGTTTTAATCTGCCAGGAAGTTTCATATCAGCGCACACTCCACTGCAGAGTGAAAAATCTCATTCAGGTAATATGTAGGCAGGCTCTGAGTGCTGCGAATGTTTTCCACAGGTGGCTCGCAAGTGGCTGGTCCCACGAGTGCAGCTGGCCGCCCAAGTAGGGATGCGGTCGTACGCCCAGGCGCCGGATGGTCCGGTGAAGCTGCAACTGACGCACGTGCAGGGAGAGTTCGCTCTGCTGGTGCTCGGACTCTGCATGTCACTGGTCGTCTTCGTACTGGAAACTGCCGTTCACTGGAAGACCGTCGGTACCACACGGCTGGAATTTAGATCCTCCATTACAGTGACGCTGGAGGTGTGCCGTCCAGCAGCCTGGCTGGAAAAAGGGGCTCAGTCAACAGCGTCACCAGCACATGGTCGTCGGCGACACAGCGGAGGCGTTACCGACTTCATCTATTAATGTGACATTTGTTATTCAATATAACATTGAGCTAGCACATTCATCTTTTAGTTCACATATTCAAATAAATGTGGGTATCGTAGAATATCGTTTATTTCAAACAGTTGTGCATGGGAGTAGGGTGGTCAGATAATTACTTTATTGGATAACCGTTTCCAAAAATTTATCTTCACAGTTGATAAGTATAAATTAAAGAAACCCTGATTTAAACACAAAAGTGTACATGTATATTTGGCGTAACACATTTTAGAAACAATATGGAGAACCAGCGAATGCACTGTACTTTTTGTACTAAAGTGCGCGTCATTTACGACGGCAGGCGAGTTTAGGTTCGTTCTGCGTATCTGACGTCACAAAACACAGTCAGCTAATGAACAGAGAACGACGTTGCCAGAGCTCGACTGCAGTGCAGAGAACGGACGAGTGTCTTCAGTTTTAGAAACGTTCATTCATAAATAAAGTAATTGAACAAAGGCAATGTCTTGATAGCAGACTCTCTATAGAAGAAAGTTCGGAAAAAGCATTCCTTATACCAATTGCTTCATATTCTATTAATTAATTAAACCAAACAAGCAATATGCCTCCTAATTCAGGCGATAGCAGGGAAATTCATTCTCACTAACCGCTTTTTCGCAATAAAGAACTGCGGTAATTGTTTATTTCCTATTCATACTTTGACGAAACGTGAGTAATTGATAGCCATAGCAACAGTGTTCGTCGGTATTTTGCGTGACTTTTTAAACTCCTCCAGGAATTCTGTTAAATGACGAGCTGCATTAGCGTAATTGTTAAGGTGTTTGGCTGCTAAGCAAAAGGTTCCGAGTTCTAACCTTGTTTTGTGCCTAATACTTTCTTTATTTCAAAACCATATCAAAGTGTCTTACTTCATGAATTTCATTCATTCTAATGTAATTTTTTTAAATTTCTAGTGGCAACTAAATTCGACCAAGCGTAAAGTATACGCTGTGACTTTTACCTCTGCAAACTCTTCAAAATTTCGTGCAATGGTTTACTACATTTAATGCTGCACAACAACTGCGTTGAACATCGGAACAAAATTAACTCATTTATGGGGGGAAGGTATCAGTCAAGAAGATGTCTAAAAATCAAATTTTTGGGCCAAATAGTTTTTGGGAAGTCGAATGATAAGTGTGTCAAAGCAGTCGGAACACCATGTGTCTGCACAGGCGAGCAGTGCAGTGATGACAAAATCGCGCATAGCGCGGAATGCGGGGAGCACGTCTCTGTAGCAGCGAAAGGGTTAATGCGATCGTGGTGTCTTTACTTCATAAACTGCGCGCTACCCCCTAAACGTAGGTTTGCGAACTATACTATACTATACTATGGCGCTGCTTCTCTTGGCGCGTACAACTGGCAAGGCAGCAATCTCCCGCGTCTGGGCGGGCTTGCGCGAACCGCCGAGATAAAAGAACTGAACTATAGTATGCCCTGAGTTCCCGTCGCAATGCAGTGGCAATAAGAGGGAAAATCCAATGCAGGTGGATCGTCGATAAATTCACTAAGTTGGTTAGAAGTGGTCACCATTTACAGATACGTTCCGTAATCTTCATTTGTGATCCATTCTCTTCATATAGCGGCACAGGTTCTCCTTAGAATTAAGATATTGGGACAAAGAAATTGCCTATCGTTTCAAATATTGTTTTATTTGTATGGAGTTCGTTGGAGGTAGGGTTACATACAGCGAATCTTTTACTTTGCTGGTCTGAAAACATTCTATAGACTATATATTGTAGGCTATATATAATTGTTAAATGTTGGCTTATATATCTGTTATTACGAAATAACTCTAACAGACAGGTACAGATTTATAGCTTGGACTCTTCTCTAACTATGTTTCGTTAAAATAGTTTTAATCACTACTGCATTATACTACTTTTCACGTAAGTTTACGTAAAATCAATTTGGCATTGGTGTTCAAATATTCTTGCTGATTAGTTTTTGAACTTAGAAATAAGCCATATTAGTCATCTCGAGCACTTATTTGTTAATTTCCTTTCTTACAGTCTTCCCAAAGTTTTCACACTACTTTGCATACTCTAGTTTGAGAAGTTCAAAATAGCTATTCAAGTAGGCCTACAGTTCAACAGAGCCGCGCGGGGTAGGCGCGCGGTCTAGGGCACCTTCCACAGTTCGTGCGGCTTCCCCCGTCGGAGGTTCGAGTCCTCCATCGGGCATGAGTGTGTGTGTGTGTGTGTGTGTGTGTGTGTGTGTGTGTGTGTGTGTGTATGTGTTGTGTTGTCCTTAGCGTAAGTTAGTTTAAGTTAAATTAAGTGGTGTGTAAACCTTAGGACCGACGAGCTCCGCAGTCTGGTCCAATAGGAACTTACCACAAGTTTTCAAAAAGTTTCCAAAAAGTTTAAGAGAAGGAATGCACAAGAAAATGTTTCTTAAAATCTCAGACTCCTTATTTTGTTACTTTCACAAACAACGCACGCGCAGCAATTGTAAAGCAGATTTCTTATTGTTCAAGCCACATCATAGGAGTCTCAAAGGAGCGAAAAGCTTCCTCTCTTGATGGTCCTTTCTCAGCACGGTCGTTGTTCCTTCCTCCTTGTCGCAGGGGTCTTAGGTGAGAATGACACTGTCATAGCATCGTCCATCAATACACGACAACCACGATGATCAACTTTATATTAATGCCACTGTTTAAGATTTTCTGATCGCATTCTCCAACTTCTATATATTCTGAACTCAGTCCAGAAGTTCGAATACAAATGGGGTTAAGGTTATTCATTCTGAATGTTGTAGATAAAGTGCCTGCTTGTTAATTGAATGTTAATAGGATCACTGAGACAAGTTATATGAAATATTTATTTATCTCCTTAACCAACTCCTCAAGCACATTTTCGTATCGTGATGCAGCACCTCTGTAAGTAGAGGATGTGAAGTACTTTAATTGAACGCCACGTGTGGTAGTTACATGCCACGTTATGTGTGAAACAAATTTCTTTACTTAATGAGGGAGCATGAGTGGTATTCTGTTTAATGCACCTCTGTAAGTAGAGGATGTGAAGTACTTTAATTGAACGCCACGTGTGGTAGTTACATGCCACGTTATGTGTGAAACAAATTTCTTTACTTAATGAGGGAGCATGAGTGGTATTCTGTTTAATATCCATCTTTTGTACTTCATTTCAATTGCCTATTATCCTCAGAAGTATCAACATTTCGCTGTAAATACTATTTGTAACCATAGATCCGGCAGATTCCGCCACATATCTTACAACTAATACGTCTTAGAAATCTTCGATGAATGAATATGACACTTTTACTCTTCGAAATTAGTTTTTGTGAACATCATATAACAGTTTCATGGGTAAATACGTTGATCAAGATTGCTGTCAACATGAACGTACAGTAACTACAGGTTTAGCAAAACGCAGCTTACGTTATATATACATATTAAATTCAGCTAGCAACATTCACGATATTAACTATTCAGATATTGTTACATACTAATTCCATATTAATTACTCGGCGTCTGTTATGTTATTGACTTTCTAAGGAAACATTTTACCCACAGGAAACTTAATTATTTATCTGCATAGAATAATAACTAATTTTTATGTGTTATTGGCCAGTACTGTAGACAGTAGTTAAAAAGTAATCATAGGAAGAAAGGTTTATAAGCTGCTATCTCGTTTCATTTTCGAATTACATGCAAATGCGTATCCCAAAATATGTCTTGTATGCAATGATGCCGTAATAAGTCTACAATTTAGAAGCACGAAAACGTATGATAACTTTATCTGACTATATCCAACAAGATCGTATAATGCGAAAACAGGCAAATGGTACATCATAGTACATGCCAATAGTAGGCACAAATTGCAAACTTTACTGAATTACATGACCATATTCATTACTGATAGGCACATGGCTTAACATTAACAATGTTTAAGTGATTCAGCTCATAACATGATCGCATGCTATTGGTATGTTTGATCCTCTCTGTAAGCCTAGCGTACCTACTTAGAAACGTGAATGTGCAAAGACATAAGGCGATTACATCACACATAATGTCATGAGCTGCTAGACTGTACACGAAAAACAGCTAGTGACTTACTTCCTGTTCTGTAAAATTATGCAAAGGGAGTGAAAGGAGAGATGTTTAAAAATACAGTTGTTGCAACGATAGTGCAAGAAGGTTGCTATCTCTGTTGAAGCCAGAAAGAACGTTACAGTGAAATAGATCGACTGTAAGGTTCTCAAAATTTTTGTTGTAAGGCCAGGATTTTGGCATAGAAGCATTGTTGGAACTGAAACACTGATGAATGTAACATTGACCCTTGTAAGGCGAAGTGTTAGCATAGAAATATCGTAAACATAAGGATACAAATAATTGTACAAGTTAACATTTGTAAGACCAAGATGCTGGCGTAGAAACATTTTTGTAATAAAGACTCGAAGAAATGTAAAAGCTAACAGTTGTAAATTTAAGATGTTCGCACTGAAATACTGTAGTAATGGAGACACGAATAAATATGCAAATTATAATTTGTGATGCCACAATGTTGATAACATGTTATTAGACTAACACAGACATCAGGGAAAAGACAGCATCACGTTTCTGTGAGCTAATGTATGGTTTTATTCCCATTGAAAATAACTTTATAAATATAGTACACTTTATCTTTTAGGTTTCTAGGGCATACATTACTTTTCAGTCATTCAGTTATTTTGGCGTGAGAGAGGAAGTCAACTAGTTTGGTCACACTGTTAGCTTCTTCTGTACAGGTATACACTCATGGACTGCTTGTTAAACTCTCGGAGTTTACCCAGAGGATTCTCTTGCCAGGCACACTATAACAACGTTACAATTTACTAAAGAACCTTTATTGTGTCTAGGGTAGAGTGAGTCACTCTTGGTGACTGAGGCCAACAAAACGTCTTCCGTGGCTACGTCGCTCTATGGCAGTCCGCTACACTAGCGGCCCCCGGTAGGTAGGTGCCTCCATCATCTGTCCTGAGTGACTCCGTTCTGCTGGGTTGTAGAAGAACGGAATAGGCTACACAACGAATTCTGAAATGTGCCCACACTGGTAGGAATTTATGTAACAGTAGCGTTAAATCACTATGAATGGCTTGGAAAATATCCGCTTTTGCAGTGGGCTAAATCTTACGAAATCAATTCGCCATCGTTTACTTTCTCTGAGCGCTCTCGCTATATTAGGGAAAGTATGACCAACATATGCATTCTGTCATTCATTAGAAGCGAATGCTGAAGACCTGCCATGTTATCACCCGACCTTAAAGTGGAGGTTTTTGGCAATAACACCTGCAACGGGATGTCATGACACGTGTGGCAAGCCCGCTTGAATCCCAAATTTGTCCTCTCTTCTGGTTCGTGGGTGTTGGTTTATGTTGAGCTTCAGCGCCTTTGTTCAGTCTGCAGTCTCTTCAAAACCGTACTTCGCAAACCTTAACACTATATTAAGAATCTTACTCCTGCAGGAGAGTGCTTTACCTCAGTTTCCATCAGAATTAAGCGAAAATAATAATGTGGTTGGATTATTTCTTTACACATGGATGTCCTGGCCCAGAATTTGCGCAGTTCGTTCCTTCCAGATAGTGTCCTGCGCCCAGTAACAACAACAATGGAACCAGAGATAAAAGCTCGTATGACACTGCGACGCCATTTACCCTCTTTGCTTCGCCTTCTCTGCGGTATCGGACATACATAGATGACCTTTTAATACACCTTATTAACTATGTTTCATTTTCCTACAGAAGTGGTTCTCACCGAGAGGATACCTGTTGAATTTGAGAAACGATCTCATACGTATATAATTAATGCAGTATATGTGTTTGATAAGTGCATACAGAATAATTAATATCATGATCCGTCATGAATCACGTGGAATCAAATGAACTGGGTAATCGAATGTCATGGGATGGCCAGCACAGTCTATAATCTATATAACGCCCGACTGAAGCAGATTGATGCCGCGTAGGAACTGAATATAAACACAATATCTGAGCAGTTTGATCAAGAGATGTGAACAACGAATGTGGCAGTATGTCACGAGTCAACCTTCTTTCAGCGTGCGATCGTTATCGTTGCAAGGCCCGTGGGTCATAGGATATCGGAGATTGCACAATAATTAGGGTTCCCGACACCAACTTTGTCTAGAACGTATCTTCTACGTCACAAAGAGTATCCTTTCAGACACATAAACCACCGCATTGAGGACCACAAATGCTTGACGATCGGAAGTCTCCACGCCTTTGTGGATCGAGGTCTGGTTTCTGTCAGATCACCGCACCGTCAACTACAATGAAGGGATCACGGATTTATTTATACCATAAGCGGAAGGGGTAGAATCACTGCAGGGGCATCTGCAGCCGAAATCACATCCAGTTACTTCTGGGCTCTTAGTGTAGGTGCCTCTATAACTGACGTAGGTACCTAATTTCAGTCATCCAAAGAAACAGAACCAACCACGCTACCCTGTATCATGAATGTTCATCAGAAATGAAGATCGTGGCAGTAAATTCCCACGAAGGTTTTGTAAGAGTGATCTTGTTCTCTACATACATAAACGATCTGGTGAATGAAGGTAAAGAGCACTCTCCGACTGTTTGCTGACGCCTCTGTGGTGAACGGAAAGATGTCATCTCCAGCCGACTGTGGGAGTATAGTATATGGCCTACATGGGATATCTAATCGGCGTGATGTATGGCAGCTTCCTCTAAATGTGGACCAATTTAAGTTAATGCTAGTGGGTAGCAAAAACAACCCTCTAATCTTTGAGTAACAGTATTAGTAGTGTGTTTCTTGAGCCATACACATGGAGTGAATATGTATTAGTCATGTTACAAAGCAATACAAAGGAGAACAAACAT